>NW_028319544.1:0-87500 GCF_062004578.1 Staurois parvus
CCACCACTTCCCTTTATTTCCTATACTATCCCCCCGTCCCATTTCCTGTACTGGTTTCCCCTCATCCCCCAATTTCCTGTACTGTACAGGAGATGGGGGGCAAAGATGTGCGCAGTACAGGAAATGGGGGGACGAGGGGTTGAGCAGTACAGGAAATGGGGGGATGAAGGGGTGGGTGGGGGGGCACAGGAAAGGGGATAAGGGGGACAGTACAGGAAATGGGAAAAATGGGGGAGACAGTACAGGAAATAGGACGAGGGGAGAACAGTATAGGAAATGGGGGGACGAGGGGGGGGGCAGTTATGAAATTTCCTGTACTGTCCCCACCCTTCACCCCATTTCCTGTACTGTCCCCCCCTTTATTCCTCCATTTCCTGTACTGCCCCCCCCCCCCCTTTATTCCCCCATTTCCTGTACTGTCCCCCCTTCCTTTATTCCCCCATTTCCTGTACTGTCCCCCCTTCCTTTATTCCCCCATTTCCTGTACTGTCCCCCCTTCATCAACTTTATTCCCTGTACTGTCCCCCTCCATCTCCAATTTCCTGTACTGCACCCCCCTCCATCCCCAATTTCCTGTACTGCACCCCCCTCCATCCCCAATTTCATGTACTGCATCCCCCTCCATCCCCAATTTCCTGTACTGCATCCCCCTCCATCCCCAATTTCCTGTACTGCATCCCCCTCCATCCCCAATTCCTGTACTGCATCCCCCTCCATCCCCAATTTCCTGTACTGCACCCCCCTCGTCCCCCTGCCCAACCCTTTGCCTCACCAATCTCCTGTAGTGAAAACCCCCTCGTCCCCCTGATCAACCCTTTGCCCCACCAATCTAATGTACTGCCACCCCCTCATCCCACCATTTCCTATACTGTCCCACCACCTTGTCCCCTTATTTCCTGTACTGCCTCCCCCAATCCCATTTTTGTACTCTCCCCCCCTTCATCCCCCATTTCCTGTACTGTCCCCCCGCCTTCATCATCTCCCCCATTTCCTGTACTGTCCCCCCCCCTTCATCATCTCCCCCATTTCCTGTACTGTCCCCCCCCCTTCATCATCTCCCCCATTTCCTGTACTGTCCCCCCCCCTTCATCATCTCCCCCATTTCCTGTACTGTCCACCCCCTTAATCATCTCCATTTCCTGTACTGCCCCCTCCCCTTCATCATCTCCCCCATTTCCTGTACTGCCCCCTCCCCTTCATCAACCCCATTTCCTGTACTGTCCCCCCCCCCCCTTTCATCATCTCTACCATTTCCTGTACTGTCCCCCCCCCCTTTCATCATCTCTACCATTTCCTGTACTGCCCCCCCCCCCTTTCATCATCTCTACCATTTCCTGTACTGCCCCCCCCCCCTTTCATCATCTCTACCATTTCCTGTACTGCCCCCCCCCCCTTTCATCATCTCTACCATTTTCCTGTACTGCCCCCCCCCCCTTTCATCATCTCTACCATTTCCTGTACTGCCCCCCCCCCTTTCATCATCTCTACCATTTCCTGTACTGCCCCCCCCCTCATCATCTCTACCATTTCCTGTACTGTCCCCCCCCCTTCATCATCTCCCCCGTTTCCTGTACTGTCCCCCCCCCCTCCATCATCTCCCCCGTTTCCTGTACTGTCCCCCCCCTTTCATCATCTCTACCATTTCCTGTACTGTCCCCCCCCTTTCATCATCTCTACCATTTCCTGTACTGCCGCCCATTTTTCATCATCTCTACCATTTCCTGTACTGCCCCCCCCCTTTCATCATCTCTAACCATTTCCTGTACTGCCCCCCCCCCCCTTTCATCATCTCTACCATTTCCTGTACTGCCCCCCCCCCCTTTCATCATCTCTACCATTTCCTGTACTGTCCCCCCCCCCTTTCATCATCTCTACCATTTCCTGTACTGTCCCCCCCCCTTCATCATCTCCCCCCATTTCCTGTACTGTCCCCCCCCTTCATCATCTCCCCCATTTCCTGTACTGTCCCCCCCCTTCATCATCTCCCCCATTTCCTGTACTGTCCCCCCCCTTCATCATCTCCCCCATTTCCTGTACTGTCCCCCCCCTTCATCATCTCCCCCATTTCCTGTACTGTCCCCCCCCCTTCATCATCTCCCCCATTTCCTGTACTGTCCCCCCCTTCATCATCTCCCCCATTTCCTGTACTGTCCCCCCCCTTCATCTCCCTCATTTCCTGTACTGTCCCCCACCCTTCATCATCTCCCCCATTTCCTGTACTGTCCCCCCCCCTTCATCTCCCTCATTTCCTGTACTGTCCCCCACCCTTCATCATCTCCCCCATTTCCTGTACTGTCCCCCCCCCTTCATCATCTCCCCCATTTCCTGTACTGTCCCCCCCTTCATCATCTCCCCCATTTCCTGTACTGTCCCCCCCCTTCATCTCCCTCATTTCCTGTACTGTCCCCCCCCCCTCATCATCTCCCCCATTTCCTGTACTGCCACCCCCTTCATCTCCTCCATTTCCTGTACTGCCCCCCCCTTCATCATCTCCCCCATTTCCTGTACTGCCCCCCCCCCCTTCATCATCTCCCCCATTTCCTGTACTGTCCCCCCCCTTCATCATTCCACCATTTCCTGTACTGTCCCCCCCCCCCTTCATCATTCCATTTCCTGTACTGTCCCCCCCCCCTTCATCATTCCACCATTTCCTGTACTGTCCCCCCCCCTTCATCATTCCACCATTCCTGCACTGTCCCCCCCCCTTCATCATTCCACCATTTCCTGTACTGTCCCCCCCCTTCATCATTCCACCATTTCCTGTACTGTCCCCCCCCTTCATCATTCCACCATTTCCTGTACTGTCCCCCCCCCTTCATCATTCCCCCATTTCCTGTACTGTCCCCCCCCTTCATCATTCCCCCATTTCCTGTACTGTCCCCCCCTTCATCATTCCCCCATTTCCTGTACTGTCCCCCCCTTCATCATTCCCCCATTTCCTGTACTGTCCCCCCCTTCATCATTCCCCCATTTCCTGTACTGTCCCCCCCTTCATCATTCCACATTTCCTGTACTGTCCCCCCCTTCATCATTCCCCCATTTCCTGTACTGTCCCCCCCTTCATCATCTCCCCATTTCCTGTACTGTCCCCCCCTTCATCATCTCCCCCATTTCCTGTACTGTCACCCCCCCTTCATCATCTCCCCCATTTCCTGTACCGTCCCCCCCTTCATCCCCCATTTCCTATATTGCCCCCCCCTTCATCTCCCCAATTTCCTGTACTGTCCCCCCTTCATCCCCCATTTCCTGTACTGACCGCCCTTCGGCCCTCCCATTTACCGTCTCGGCACTTTGCTCTGCAGACTGTCGCATAGAGTCGCATATCCCCGGCTGTAGACGTAGACCGGAAAAAGAGACTCTTCCATGATTAGAGAATACAACGATCCCGGCTAATTCCTGTCCACCGGACACACCGGATATGACGTCTGAGGGGGCGTGAGAACGGACAGTGGGCGGACCATACACCAAGATCTGTGCTCACAGAAAGTGGGCGGGGAACGAGAAGTTGGGCGGAGAATACACGCAGGTCCGCGATTTCAGGCTCTCCATGTTGTTTACAGAAAGTGGGCCGGAGCACAGATAGGAAGTCAGCTGGATCACGTGTTCTTTGTTGACGTTGGCTCTGTATGTGAGCCCTGCGTGATTGGCTGCCTTGTAGGGGAGGTGTTCTGTGAGGGGGAGGGGTTATAAGTTCAAATATACAGAATATTAATGTGCGCGCAGATGAATCGTGTTACACTCACAGGGTGCCCAGCGCAGGGCGGGTGTCGTGTGTACAGAGATGGCGGCGTCACAAACCTCCGCTGTGCCTCCACAAGCCTCTCACAGTATGGAGACCAAAGAGGGAGACAGAAGGGGCGCCACGTAGTGAAATCACTTTTTACTGTTACAATTCCTAAAAACAATATCACAGCAGGTCAGGATGGAGATACCCCGGATTGGGGGGATGAGATTGGTGGAGATACCTGGGACCCCGGATTGGGGGGGTGAGATTGGTGGAGATACCTGGGACCCCGGATTGGGGGGATGAGATTGGTGGAGATACCTGGGACCCCGGATTGGGGGGATGAGATTGGTGGAGATACCTGGGACCCCGGATTGGGGGGATGAGATTGGTGGAGATACCTGGGACCCCGGATTGGGGGGATGAGATTGGTGGAGATACCTGGGACCCCGGATTGGGGGGTGAGATTGGTGGAGATACCTGGGACCCCGGATTGGGGGGGTGAGATTGGTGGAGATACCTGGGACCCCGGATTGGGGGGATGAGATTGGTGGAGATACCTGGGACCCCGGATTGGGGGGGTGAGATTGGTGGAGATACCTGGGACCCCGGATTGGGGGGATGAGATTGGTGGAGATACCTGGGACCCCGGATTGTGGGGGTGAGATTGGTGGAGATACCTGGGACCCCGGATTGGGGGGATGAGATTGGTGGAGATACCTGGGACCCCGGATTGGGGGGATGAGATTGGTGGAGATACCTGGGACCCCGGATTGGGGGGATGAGATTGGTGGAGATACCTGGGACCCCGAATTGGGGGGATGAGATTGGTGGAGATACCTGGGACCCCGGATTGGGGGGATGAGATTGGTGGAGATACCTGGGACCCCGGATTGGGGGGGTGAGATTGGTGGAGATACCTGGGACCCCGGATTGGGGGGGTGAGATTGGTGGAGATACCTGGGACCCCGGATTGGGGGGATGAGATTGGTGGAGATACCTGGGACCCCGGATTGGGGGGATGAGATTGGTGGAGATACCTGGGACCCCGGATTGGGGGGATGAGATTGGTGGAGATACCTGGGACCCCGGATTGGGGGGATGAGATTGGTGGAGATACCTGGGACCCCGGATTGGGGGGGTGAGATTGGTGGAGATACCTGGGACCCCGGATTGGGGGGGTGAGATTGGTGGAGATACCTGGGACCCCAGATTTGGGGGGTGAGATTGGTGGAGATACCTGGGACCCCGGATTGGGGGGGGGGATTGGTGGAGATACCTGGGACCCCGGATTGGGGGGGTGAGATTGGTGGAGATACCTGTGACGGGGGGTGGAGATACCTGGGACCCCGGATTGAGGGGGTGAGATTGGTGGCGATAACTGGGACCCCGGATTGGGGGGGTGAGATTGGTGAGATACCTGGGACCCTGGATTGGGGGGTGAGATTGGTGGAGATACCTGGGACCCCGGATTGGGGGGGTGAGATTGGTGGAGATACCTGGGACCCCGGATTGGGGGGGTGAGATTGGTGGAGATAACTGTGACGGGGGGGGGGGGGGTGAGGTTGGTGGAGATACCTGGGACCCCGGATTGAGGGGGTGAGATTGGTGGAGATACCTGGGACCCCGGATTGGGTGGGGTGAGATTGGTGGAGATACCTGGGACCCCGGATTGGGTGGGGTGAGATTGGTGGAGATACCTGGACCCCGGATTGGGTGGGGTGAGATTGGTGGAGATACCTGGGACCCCGGATTGGGTGGGGTGAGATTGGTGGAGATACCTGGGACCCCGGATTGGGTGGGGTGAGATTGGTGGAGATACCTGGGACCCCGGATTGGGTGGGGTGAGATTGGTGGAGATACCTGGGACCCGGGATTGGGTGGGGTGAGATTGGTGGAGATACCTGGGACCCGGGATTGAGGGGGTGAGATTGGTGGAGATACCTGGGACCCGGGATTGAGGGGGTGAGATTGGTGGAGATACCTGGGACCCCGGATTGAGGGGGTGAGATTGGTGGAGATACCTGGGACCCCGGATTGGGGGGATGAGATTGGTGGAGATACCTGGGACCCCGGATTGGGGTGGTGAGATTGGTGGAGATAACTGTTACGGGGGGTGAGATTGGTGGAGATACCTGGGACCCCGATTGAGGGGGTGAGATTGGTGGAGATACCTGGGACCCCGGATTGAGGGGGTGAGATTGGTGGAGATACCTGGGACCCCGGATTGGGGGGGTGAGATTGGTGGAGATACCTGGGACCCCGGATTGGGGGGGTGAGATTGGTGGAGATACCTGGGACCCGGATTGGGGGGGTGAGATTGGTGGAGATACCTGGGACCCCGGATTGGGGGGTGAGATTGGTGGAGATACCTGGACCCCGGATTGGGGGGGTGAGATTGGTGGAGATACCTGGGACCCCGGATTGGGGGGGTGAGATTGGTGGAGATACCTGGGACCCCGGATTGGGGGGTGAGATTGGTGGAGATACCTGGGACCCCGGATTGGGGGGGTGAGATTGGTGGAGATACCTGGGACCTCGGATTGGGGGGGTTAGATTGGTGGAGATACCTGGACCTCGGATTGGGGGGGTGAGATTGGTGGAGATACCTGGGACCCCGGATTGGTGGAGATAACTGTGACGGGGGGGTGAGATTGGTGGAGATACCTGGGACCCCGGATTGGGGGGTGAGATTGGTGGAGATACCTGGGACCCCGAATTGGGTGGGGTGAGATTGGTGGAGATACCTGGGACCCCGGATTGAGGGGGTGAGATTGGTGGAGATACCTGGGACCCGGGATTGAGGGGGTGAGATTGGTGGAGATACCTGGGACCCCGGATTGGGGGGATGAGATTGGTGGAGATACCTGGGACCCCGGATTGAGGGGGTGAGATTGGTGGAGATACCTGGGAACCCGGATTGGGTGGGGTGAGATTGGTGGAGATACCTGGGACCCCGGATTGGGTGGGGTGAGATTGGTGGAGATACCTGGGACCCCGGATTGGGTGGGGTGAGATTGGTGGAGATACCTGGGACCCCGGATTGGGTGGGGTGAGATTGGTGGAGATACCTGGGACCCCGGATTGGGTGGGGTGAGATTGGTGGAGATACCTGGGACCCCGGATTGGGTGGGGTGAGATTGGTGGAGATACCTGGGACCCCGGATTGGGTGGGGTGAGATTGGTGGAGATACCTGGGACCCCGGATTGGGTGGGGTGAGATTGGTGGAGATACCTGGGACCCCGGATTGAGGGGGTGAGATTGGTGGAGATACCTGGGACCCGGGATTGAGGGGGTGAGATTGGTGGAGATACCTGGGACCCCGGATTGGGGGGATGAGATTGGTGGAGATACCTGGGACCCCGGATTGGGTGGGGTGAGATTGGTGGAGATAACTGTGACGGGGGGTGGGTGGGGTGAGGTTGGTGGAGATACCCGGGATCCCTGATTGAGGGGGTGAGATTGGTGGAGATACCTGGGACCCCGGATTGGGGTGGTGAGATTGGTGGAGATAACTGTGACGGGGGGGTGAGATTGGTGGAGATACCTGGGACCCCGGATTGGGGTGGTGAGATTGGTGGAGATAACTGTGACGGGGGGTGAGATTGGTGGAGATACCTGGGACCCCAGATTGAGGGGGTGAGATTGGTGGAGATACCTGGGACCCCGGATTGAGGGGGTGAGATTGGTGGAGATACCTGGGACCCCGGATTGGGGGGATGAGATTGGTGGAGATACCTGGGACCCCGGATTGGGGGGATGAGATTGGTGGAGATACCTGGGACCCCGGATTGGGGGGATGAGATTGGTGGAGATATCTGGGACCCCGGATTGGGGGGGTGAGATTGGTGGAGATACCTGGGACCCCGGATTGGGGGGGTGAGATTGGTGGAGATACCTGGGACCCCGGATTGAGGGGGTGAGATTGGTGGAGATACCTGGGACCCCGGATTGAGGGGGGTGAGATTGGTGGAGATACCTGGGACCCCGGATTGAGGGGGGTGAGATTGGTGGAGATACCTGGGACCCCGGATTGGGGGGGTGAGATTGGTGGAGATACCTGGGACCCTGGATTGGGGGGGTGAGATTGGTGGAGATACCTGGGACCCCGGATTGGGGGGGGTGAGATTGGTGGAGATACCTGGGACCCCGGATTGGGGGGGTGAGATTGGTGGAGATACCTGTGACGGGGGGTGGAGATACCTGGGACCCCGGATTGAGGGGGTGAGATTGGTGGCGATAACTGGGACCCCGGATTGGGGGGGTGAGATTGGTGGAGATACCTGGGACCCCGGATTGGGGGGGTGAGATTGGTGGAGATACCTGGGACCCCGGATTGGGGGGGTGAGATTGGTGGAGATACCTGGGACCCCGGATTGGGGGGGTGAGATTGGTGGAGATACCTGTGACGGGGGGTGGAGATACCTGGGACCCCGGATTGAGGGGGTGAGATTGGTGGCGATAACTGGGACCCGGGGGGAGTGAGGGGGAAGGGTGAGGTCGATGGAGATAACAGACCCAGGGGCGTGAGGTTGGTGGAGATGTCTGTGACCCGGGGAGTTAGGTTGGTGGAGATACCTGGGACCCGGGAGGGGGGGTGAGATTGGTGGAGATAACTGTGACGGGGGGTGAGATTGGTGGAGATACCTGGGACCCCGGATTGAGGGGGTGAGATTGGTGGAGATACCTGGGACCCCGGATTGAGGGGGTGAGATTGGTGGAGATACCTGGGACCCCGGATTGAGGGGGGTGAGATTGGTGGAGATACCTGGGACCCCGGATTGAGGGGGGTGAGATTGGTGGAGATACCTGGGACCCCGGATTGGGGGGGTGAGATTGGTGGAGATACCTGGGACCCTGGATTGGGGGGGTGAGATTGGTGGAGATACCTGGGACCCCGGATTGGGGGGGTGAGATTGGTGGAGATACCTGGGCCCCCGGATTGGGGGGGTGAGATTGGTGGAGATACCTGTGACGGGGGGTGGAGATACCTGGGACCCCGGATTGAGGGGGTGAGATTGGTGGCGATAACTGGGACCCCGGATTGGGGGGGTGAGATTGGTGGAGATACCTGGGACCCCGGATTGGGGGGGTGAGATTGGTGGAGATACCTGGGACCCCGGATTGGGGGGGGTGAGATTGGTGGAGATACCTGGGACCCCGGATTGGGGGGGTGAGATTGGTGGAGATACCTGTGACGGGGGGTGGAGATACCTGGGACCCCGGATTGAGGGGGTGAGATTGGTGGCGATAACTGGGACCCGGGGGGAGTGAGGGGGAAGGGTGAGGTCGATGGAGATAACAGACCCAGGGGCGTGAGGTTGAGGTTGGTGGAGATGTCTGTGACCCGGGGAGTTAGGTTGGTGGAGATACCTGGGACCCGGGAGGGGGGGTGAGATTGGTGGAGATAACTGGGACCGGGGGGGGGGGGTGTTAGGTTGGTGTAGATACCGGGGGGAGGGGGTGAGATTGGTGGAGATAACTGGGGGGGGGAGATTGGTGGAGATAACTGGGACCCGGGGGGAGTGAGGGGGAAGGGTGAGGTTGATGGAGATAACAGACCCAGGGGGGTGAGGTTGGTGGAGATACCTGGGACGTTGGGGGGGGGGTGAGGTTGATGGAGATAACAGACCCAGGGGGGTGAGGTTGGTGGAGATACCTGGGACTTTGGGGGGGGGGGGTGAGGTTGATGGAGATAACTGACCAGGGGGGTGAGGTTGGTTGAGATGTCTGTGACCTGGGGAGTTAAGGCTCGTTCACACTTGACTGTTTTAACAACTCTTGTCAAACGCCCCTATAGCGTTTGGCAAGCGTTGGTCCAGCGTTTGCTGAGCATTTTTTAACGCTCCGCAAACGCCACATGCGCCGTTCAGCGGCAGTTGCTAGGCGTTTGCCGAGCATTAAAAGCTCCCCACAAACGCCTATAATGAAGTTTGAATGGTGTTACCGCTTCACAAACGCCCCAAAACCGCACCGCAAAAGCCGACCGGGCAGAGCGGCACCATAGGCTAGAATAGGAGGCTTCATCGCCTCCTGACTCAAACAGAGGTGTCCGTTTTGCCGCGACGCAACGCTACCGCTCCCGTTAGAACAGCACCACGTGCTGCAATGGGCAGAATTGTCCGAGGTGTTTGGGAAGCGGTTAAAATGCTTCCCAAACGCCTTTCTGCCGCTTGAAAACAAGGCTATCTCAACCGACCTCGATACCTTCCCCCAGACCTCACCACCCCCCCACCCCAAAAAAGAAACTATCTCATCCGAACTTAATACCCGCCCCCCCCCCCCGAGCTCAGCAGCTCCGCCCCAATCCCCCAGCCCAAAAGAAGCCTATCTCAGCTGACCTCGAAATCTGCCCTCCGACCTTACCAACCCCGTCCCAGCCCCCAAAAGAACTATCTCAGCCGACCTCGGAACAAGCCTCCCTAACCTCACCACCCGTGGCCATACCCCCACATCCCAAAAATCAACCTATCTCAGCTGACCTCAAAACCCGACCTCAGTACCCCCGCACCAACTCCCCAAAAAACCTATCACAGCCAACCTTGAAACCTACCTCACCACCCCAACCCCAAAAAAACCCTATGTAAGCTGACCTCAAAACCCGCCAATCCACCTCACCACCCCCGCCACACTCCTCTCACCCCAAAAAAACCTCTATCTAAGTCGGAAAAAAATCCATCCCCCCCGACCTCACCCTCCTGCCCCACTCCCCCCAGCCCAAAAAAATCCCTGTCTCAGATGACCTCAAAATCTGCTCTCTCGACCTCACCATCCCTGCCCCACCCCAAAAAAAAACAATCTCACCCGACCTCAAAATCCGCCCCCCCCCGACCTCACTACCCCACTCCCCCCACGCCAAAAAAACTATATCAGCCGACCTCGAAACCCACCCCTTGACCTCACCAGTCCCGCCACACACCCCAAAAAAACCTGTATCTCAGCCGACATCGAAACCCGCCCCCGACCTCACCACCCCCGCCCCACTCCCCCCACCCCTCAAAAAAAAACCTATCTCAGCCGACCTCAAAATCCGCACCCCCGGCCTAACCACCCCCGCCCCACTCCCCCCACCCAAAAAAAAAACCTATCTCAGCCGACCTCAAAAATTGCCCCCCCGGCCTCAACTGCCCCACCCCCCCTTACCCGAAAAAAACCTCTGTCAGCTGACCTCAAAATCCGCACCTCCGGCCTCACCACCCCCGCCCCACTCCCCCCACCCCAAAAAAAACCTATCTCAGCTGACTGCAAAAATCGAACCCCCAGCCTCACCACCCCTGCCCCACTCCCCCCCACCCAAAAAAAAAAACCTATCTCAGCCAACCTCAAAATCCGCACTCTCAGCCTCACCACCCCCGCCCCACTCCCCCCACCCCAAAAAAAAACATATCTCAGCCGACCTCAAAAATTGCCCCCCCGGCCTCAACTGCCCCACCCCCCCTTACCCGAAAAAAACCTCTGTCAGCTGACCTCAAAATCCGCACCTCCGGCCTCACCACCCCAAAAAAAACTTAGAAAATAAACTTATATATAAAATCGAGCGCAGTGTATAGGTGTAAGTACGGTAGCTGCTTGCACAAAAAGGCACCTCGGGAACCTCCAAAGTAATTGATAAAGAATGAGAGTGCAGCGCTAACCCAAATAGCGATTAAACATATGATAGACCACATATGATAGTGGATCAGTAAAATGTCAGTGTAAGTTCATCAGATGTGCTGAAAATGCATACAGTCTCCAATATGTAAAGAACCAAAAGTAGTGACTTTCAGAAATGATAATAGCCAAATAATGCACTAACCAGATAGCGCATATTAAAGCGCATGGGGCATTTAAGACCTGCCCCTGGTGCTCAGCCACTGTATCACTGGAGCCAGGAGATGTCATCTATAGGGTGACCACTAGATGTCATCTATCCGGATGGAAGCTGAGTCCAGCCACTGTATTAGAGGATCAGGCGGATGTCATCTATAGGGCGACCACTAGATGTCATCCGTTCCAGGAGGAGCTGTGTCATGGATCCAGGGATGTCACTTGCAGATGTGTCCTTTGCTAAGCACAGCCCCAGGACTAACAACGGTTCAGCTGCTCATAAACGGCCAGACCAGAGGTACATGTACACAGGATATAAATAGCTTGGCACCTCCCTAACGCGTATCGTGTGAGTACACATCATCAGAGGGACTATGCCAGTTGTAAAAGGAGTGTTTTTATACATAAAAAAGCGCCAAAATACACCGCAATGCGGCGGCGCCATTATTGCCGGCTCGCGCATGCGCAGTAGCGTTCGCGCGTTCGCGGCGGCCATTTTTAAGAAGCCAAAACACATTATGGACATACAAGTGTTGGTTCAGCAGTAATCTTAGTGGGAACAAGATACTGCATTCCTAAATCAACACGGGGCAAGTGAATTAGCTGAAATTACACATGGAACATACTTAATGCCCCATTGTAACAAGAACAGCCTGGTGAAACAATATTAAAAAAATATATTAAACTAGAAAATACTAAGGTGCATCGACTTTTTACAGCGATTATAGCACTCCAATAGGAATGTACAGATAAAGGCAAAATACATCAAATGCGTCAAACATATAAATTAAAACCACTCTGGTTAAAAAGTAATATCATTAAAAATATTAAATTTTAAAACCAATGTACTAAGATTAAGGTGCATCAACTTATTGCACCTTAAATACTGCTTCTGAATGCATGGTATGTCCATGGTCTCATTTAGATAATATTCCGCCGCCTCTAAGCCATCTGCATGATTAATATTACTGTAGAGCGAAGCAACGTCCGCCGTTACCAAAAAAGTAGGTTTCTCTAATTTTATGTCCATAATCTCAACCAGGATTTGTTTTGAATCTCTCAAGAAAGATGGAGTATTGCGGACTATTGGCTGTAAGAAAAAATCGATATACTCTCCTACCCGAGAGCACAAGGACCCTATGCCACTCACAATGGGGCGACCTGGAGGATTGGTAGGGTCCTTATGGATCTTGGGCAGGCAATAAAGGACCGGAAGCCTGGGTACAGTGGGGCACAAGTAATCCCGTTCTTTTTTATTTAGGATTCCTGAATCAGACCCTTTTGTTATCAGAACTTTCAAAGCTTTTTTATATGACAAAACAGGATTACCCGGAAGTTCTAAATAGGTATCTTTATCCTGGAGGATATTCTGAACTTGGATTAGATAGTCTGATTTATTCATGACCACAACTCCTCCCCCTTTATCCGCTGGTCTAATTACCAAATCCTTTTCTTTTAATAATTCATTTGTCATCAGGTCTATTTTTTTCTTGGCTAAATGACCTATTATGCCATTTTTTTACCCGTATATTGTCAAAATCTTTAAGAACCATATTTTTGAATACATTGATATACGAATGTGCCTGAGGATTAAACAAAGACGTATTCTTGAGATTAGTATTCTTGGAATTTGGGTTACTCACATTGGATGCTACACTCGTGATAGGTTTATTTAGAAAATGTCTCTTCATCGCAAGTCTTCTTACAAACGTATGGATATCTACAAAGGTGTTAAATTTATTTAGTTTCGCCGGGGGAGCGAATTTTAGTCCTTTGTTGAGAGGATTTAATTCTTCAGTGGTGAGGATCTTATTACTGAGGTTAAAAATACCTGAGCTGTTTAGGTTTTCCTTCTTTTGTCGGTTAACCCTTGCTCCTCCTCGTTTTCCTCTCGTCCTAAACCCCTTTTTCGTCCTGAACCTTCCCCTAAAAAATGATGTTGATTTAGGGTATTGGGTGGTTGCAGGTTGGTATTGTCTCCATACTGTGGGTATCTGTAATTCGCGGAGGGGGACAATCTATGTTGAGTAGGGAACTGCCTAACCTGTTGCGTCTGGTAACCCCTTCCATGGGGTGTGCGATAGTTTGGACTGTTATAATGGTCATAAGTTTGTCTGTCATTGCGACGACTCCATCCGTCATCATAGTCATCCCTAGAGTGAATATAAGAAGGAACTCTTGGGCGAAAATTACTTTTTTGTTGCTGATATGGTCTGGGTATGGCATATTGTTCCTGATGATTCAAGGGATGTGACCTCATATCCCTGTAGCCTATATGAGGACTTGGGTGATGTCTAATGGCATCAAACCTGTTGTGAGTAGAAATGTTATACTCATAATTGGGCGCATTCTCCGAAAGGTGTCTATAATTGACATTGGGAGTGTGGGGAGGTTTTGCAACTTTTTTACGTTTTGCATTATTCTTTGTATTCTTAGTGGGAATTGTTACAGTTTCCATTTGAGTGGGATCAATATAATCATAATTTTTAGCTTCCCATCTGAATACTGTTTTATCTTTATAGTCATGGAAATCTCTGAGATATTTTTTCTTTTTCTTAAATCTTTGCTCTTTATCTGTTTTTTCCAAAAGCTGTTTCAATTTTTCAGACTCATTCATGTAATCTTCCCTGCCCATGTAAGGCACTAGTAATTCCTTAGTTTTGTTGATTTCTCTATCTAAATTTGCAAGTTTCTTTCTTTTTCTAATAATGAGGAATTTTAACAGGTCAATTCCCATGTTGTTGAAGAAGAGATACCACTCTGCCTCACTGTTTGTATCCTCCGTTTCCAGTGGTACATCCCACCTTAGAGATCGGGGTACCATCCCTTCCTTAATATATTTCTCAAGGAACGAGATGTCCCATAATGTCCGTATCTCAGAGGTGGTATGATTAGAAAGGTGTATGAAGAGACCATGTAAATTATCTGGTTCCTCCTCACATGTAAATACATCATCAGAAATAATAGCTCTTTTTGATCTATATTCAAAAATATCCATATGAGGCTACAGGTTAAACTTGCTGCTCAGATGTAAGAGGTAATAAACGAATAAAATAAACTTATATATAAAATCGAGCGCAGTGTATAGGTGTAAGTACGGTAGCTGCTTGCACAAAAAGGCACCTCGGGAACCTCCAAAGTAATTGATAAAGAATGAGAGTGCAGCGCTAACCCAAATAGCGATTAAACATATGATAGACCACATATGATAATGGATCAGTAAAATGTCAGTGTAAGTTCATCAGATATGCTGAAAATGCATACAGTCTCCAATATGTAAAGAACCAAAAGTAGTGACTTTCAGAAATGATAATAGCCAAATAATGCGTTAGGGAAGTGCCAAGCTATTTATATCCTGTGTACATGTACCTCTGGTCTGGCCGTTTATGAGCAGCTGAACCGTTGTTAGTCCTGGGGCTGTGCTTAGCAAAGGACACATCTGCAAGTGACATCCCTGGATCCATGACACAGCTCCTCCTGGAACGGATGACATCTAGTGGTCGCCCTATAGATGACATCCGCCTGATCCTCTAATACAGTGGCTGGACTCAGCTTCCATCCGGATAGATGACATCTAGTGGTCACCCTATAGATGACATCTCCTGGCTCCAGTGATACAGTGGCTGAGCACCAGGGGCAGGTCTTAAATGCTCCATGCGCTTTAATATGCGCTATCTGGTTAGTGCATTATTTGGCTATTATCATTTCTGAAAGTCACTACTTTTGGTTCTTTACATATTGGAGACTGTATGCATTTTCAGCACATCTGATGAACTTACACTGACATTTTACTGATCCACTATCATATGTGGTCTATCATATGTTTAATCGCTATTTGGGTTAGCGCTGCACTCTCATTCCTTACCAAAAAAAAACTTATCTCAGCCGAACTCAGAATCCGCACCCCCGGCCTCACCACCCCCGCCCCAAAAAAAACCTATCTCAGCTGACTGCAAAAATCGAACCCCCGGCCTCACCACCCCTGCCCCACTCCCCCCACCCAAAAAAAAAACCTATCTCAGCCGACCTCAAAATCCGCACTCTCAGCCTCACCACCCCCGCCCCACTCCCCCCACCCCCAAAAAAAACTTATCTCAGCCGACCTCTAAATCCGCACCCCCGGCCTCACTGCCCCACTCCCCCCACACCAAAAAAAAAACCTATCTCAGCCGACCTCTAAATCCGCACCCCCGGCCTCACTGCCCCACTCCCCCCACACCAAAAAAAAAACCTATCTCAGCCGACCTCAAAATCCACTCCCCCGGCCTCACCACCCCCACCCCCAAAAAAAACTATCTCAGCCAACCTCAAAATCCGCACCCCCGGCCTCACCACCCCGGCCCCACTCCCCGCACCCCAAAAAAAAACCTATTTCAACCGACTTCAAAAATCGCACCCCCGGCCTCACCTCATTGGGCGCCACAACTGTAGCTCAGGAAAGGCACACAGGCGGCCAATCACCGGCGAGGAGGCGGAGCCGAGCGGTCCCACGAACATTGAGGGAGCGGCCGGAATGAATGAAGGAGGACAGCTGACTGCCCGGTAAGTGTGCCGTGCTGATGGTGCTGCTGTAACCAGGTATGCTAATAGTGGGGCACTATTCCTCTCACTGACACCAATGATGGGGCACTATTCCTCTCACTGACACCAATGATGGGGCACTATTCCTCCCACTGACACCAATGATGGGACACTATTCCTCCCACTGACACCAATGATGGGGTACTATTCCTCACACACTCACATTCCTCACACACTGACACTAATGATGGGGTGTCAGTGGGGAGAATAGCGCCCCATCATTGGTGTCAGTGGGAAGATTAGTATCCCATCATTGGTATCAGTGGGAGGAATAGTGCCCCATCATTGGTGTCAGTGGGAGGAATAGTGCCCCATCATTGGTGTCAGTGGGAGGAATAGTGCCCCATCATTGGTGTCAGTGGGAAGATTAGTATCCCATCATTGGTATCAGTGGGAGGAATAGTGTCCCATCATTGGTATCAGTGGGAGGAATAGTGCCCCATCGTTGGTGTCAGTGGGAGGAATAGTGCCCCATCGTTGGTGTCAGTGGGAGGAATAGTGCCCCATCATTAGTATCAGTGGGAGGAATAGTGCCCTATCATTGGTGTCAGTGGGAGGAATAGTGCCCCATCATTGGTATCAGTGGGAGGAATAGTGCCCCATCATTGGTGTCGGTGGGTGGAATAGTGCCCCATCATTGGTGTCGGTGGGAGGAATAGTGCCCCATCATTGGTGTCGGTGGGAGGAATAGTGCCCCATCATTGGTATCAGTGGAAGGAATAGTGTCCCATCATTGGTGTCAGTGGGAGGAATAGTGCCCCATCATTGGTGTCAGTGGGAGGAATAGTGCCCCCATCATTGGTGTCAGTGGGAGGAATAGTGCCCCCATCATTGGTGTCAGTGGGAGGAATAGTGTCCCCATCATTGGTATCAGTGGGAGGAATAGTGCCCCATCATTGGTGTCAGTGGGAGGAATAGCTGCTCATCATCAGTGGGCGGAGCTCTAATAGGAAGAGGTGGAGCCTAAAGAGGAAGGGGTGGAGTTTGTAGATGAAAGGGTGGGGCAAATTTAGATGCGGGGGGGTATGCCCGATTTGGTCTTGCCTAGGGCAGCACAAAACCAAAAAACACCACTGGGTTCCATCAATATGGAGGGTCTCTGTTCCATATAAAGTAGAATTCCAGGTTTACTATCACTTTTTAAATAGGTTATTTAGACCAGCTTGGCACCTCCTGATTGACCACAGACCAGCTTGGCACCTCCTGATTGACCACAGACTGCAGAGCTCTCCCCATCTCCACACCTTGACACTGATCAGCTCCTGCTGCTGGAGGGAGAGAAGACTAAGGAAATGTTTCCTCCTGCCTGCAGTAGACTGATAACCTTACCTGAGCCTAGGCCAAATCACTGGACTGGGGTTAAAGGGTGGATTTTTAATAATAAAATTACAACTTTAAATACAAGACCAACTTTAGATACAAAATTATATCCATCTTGTCAGAAATTAAATTTTTTTCCAGAACATATACAGTATATGCCTTTGTTTGACAAATGACCTGGAAAATGTCTTTTCTCTTCTCTCTTCTCCCTGGCTGTGATGGGATGAAATAGTGTGTGTGGGGGGTGGGGGGTTCCACTTTTAAATTTTAGACCTGTAACAGGTTCACCCACAATGATATGACATCATCTTATTTCTCTAGGGTCTCATACACAGAGACCCAGTGCACAAAGAAGGGCAATATTTAAGACCATATACAAGAGTCCAATAAGTGATCCAGTGTGTAGGAATCAAAAAAAAACACTCAAAGTGGCTATAGTGCTAAATATGTGAAAGTCCAAATAATAAATGTGGGGATCCTTCAAAAGATCTCAGCATAGGTGTTCCAACCTCCTATCAACAATTTATAGGTGGTATAACTGGTAATAGAAACATTGCGCACTCACCAGATGCGCAATATCATCACTCATTTGAGAACACAACTGTCTCATCAGGTCAGCCAGATCATCTAGTAGTGTCTACAGCCTGGTTCCAGTTCCCCTTTGGATCCTCCGTTTGGTATCAGCACCTCAAGTTTCCTCTTTAAATGGCTCTGCGAATGGTTAGACTCACAAGATGGCCGCCGCTCCTCGGTAGCGTGATGTCAGCAATGTAGACTCCCAACGTGTTTCGTGCGACAAGGCTGATTGTGTGATGACTGTGGAGTGATGATCAAGCGAGGAGGAGAAAGCACAGATCGAAAGAATGAATCAAGCAGGGAGATCCTTACCCTGCGGGTCCTCAGCTACAGATTCCCCTCCAGCAAGAAGAACATTAAGCAGTACAGTAATGACACCACCAAATCTGTTGAGACTAGCAGTGAGAGACAGGAGTGCCTTAGATGTCCACAGCAGAGGTACTAGGAGACTTGGCACTCCTGCCAGTACCTTGCATGGCCGCAGAAGCGCACGTTGGTGAAAATCTATGCGCAGTGGTGCACGGACGCAACACGCATGTGCACTGGCGCATAGTTGCACACGCATTGGCTCAGTTTGGCGCCAGATGGCCTTTAGAAGTAGCCCATCACTCCCTCAAATTACTGGTTGATCTCTGGCTCCCCAGTACCTTTGTCCGTGTTCCTTTGCTATTGTGATTTCCTGTTACCGATTTGGCTTGCTCTTGGACCTGTCTTCTCTGCCTGACTCCAGACCTGACCCTGGCTTGGCTAATGGATATTCTCCCCCGCTCTTCTGTGTATGACCCCAGCTATCCGATTGACTACGTCTGCTCCAATCGCCACCTGGCACTTGACCTTGGCTTTGAACCGACTATCCTGTGATCCTCTGTTTCTCTGAAGACTTGCATACCTCTCACGGGCACCACCTGTCTGCAGACTCAGGGGCGGACTGACAACTCATGGGGCCCCCGGGCAATAGGGGATCATGGAGCCCCTGTGTCCTTGCCTAAACTCAAAGAAGCCTATGAAAAAGGTACCAGGGGCATCTCATGGGGCCCCCTACTGACCCCGGGCCCTCGGGCAGTGCCCGAGTTTCCAAAAGGTCAGTCCGCCCCTGTGCAGACTCCATTCCAGGGCATCAGCTGTGCCCCTGGGTGTACCTGTGACAAGCACTCCTACAGGCACCCGTGCTACTTTGGGCCCAAATCCTGCTGTCCCATATCCACGGGAGTCTGGAACTTAGCCGCAAGGGAAGCCCTCTCTCCATTGGCCTCTAACACCAGGTACATGATAGAGGCTATAGAACAGGGTTGCGTAGGTATAGATCCAGAGAATGAATGAAGTGGAATCAGAGAGATCCTTGCACTGAAGGTCCTTAGGTACAACTTCTGGTCCAGCAAGGAGAACAGTGAGCAGCACAGCAGTGACATCACCAAATCTGGTGGAATGGGTAGTCTAAGGCAGAAGCCTTCTAGATGATCTAATACTGCAGATATACAGCTATGAGGCTACAGTAAAGCTGTGTCTGGGCGCAAGAAACGTTCTGCTATTTTTCTGGAATTCTACACAAAAGGTAGATTTTTCACGGTACTGCCAAGACACAATTACATTCGTAGAATGTCTCCTGTTAGACAGCAAATCTTCACGTTTGAGTTCAGGTCCACTTTGAAGAACAATGCTGGCTAACAAGTGATACTAATCAGAAAGCTTCATGGCCAACCAGTGCTGCTGAGCTAAATTCAGAAATTTTGCTCAATTTTCCTGAGTTCTGTGTAATGCCCAGCTAGGTCTAACGTGGCTCATTAAAAGGGTTGCTGGCAAGTGTTCTTCATGAAGTGTGTGCCTCTCTTTTTTTTTTCATCTCTTTTTGTTTCCTCTATCTCCAGTCACATTTAAACTCAAAGGTTTAAAATGTATTGGTGGCTGACAGAAAGCACCTGGTACCAATTTTTTTTTTTTTTAGATCAGTTTGCAAGGAGCCTACGATCGGTGTGTTTGAAAATTCCACTCCTGGACATGGAGGTGCCCTGTGTGGCCACATGACCATCACACCTATATGAGTTTGTTGGACATCCCCTTCCAAAACCATGGTCATTAATATGGAGCCGCCCCAACCACCCTCCTTGTAGTTCCAACAGCCTCCACATTTCTGGAAAGGCTTTCCACAAGATTTTGGAGTGTGTCTGTAGGAA
This sequence comes from Staurois parvus, assembly GCF_062004578.1. NCBI lineage: Eukaryota > Metazoa > Chordata > Amphibia > Anura > Ranidae > Staurois > Staurois parvus. Next base: position 20,180 of record NW_028319544.1, read on the forward strand.
TTTCGGTTCTTTCACCCAAAAGAGAATTTGTGAGGCCATGTAGTCATATTGGATAAGAAGACCTTACTAACGCTTGATATTTCAACCTATCCCAATGGTGCTCAGTACGGTTGATCTCAGATATTGATGTTGGAGAAGACCTGGTTGACACTTGCGTTCCAATTCATCCCAAAGATGCTCAGTGAGGTTAAGGTCAGGGCTCTTGAGTGGAAGAACTTGAGTGGCCTACACAAACTGGTCATACCATGTCTTTATGGAGCTGGCTCTGTACACCGGGGCACAGTCATGCTCTAGCAGAAAAGGGCCTTCACCAAACTGCTATCACAAGCTTGTAAACGCACAATTGTCTAAATGACTTCCCAGGGTGCAGTATTACCAGTTCCCTTCACTAGAAACATCTGAACTCAATCCTTTGGAGGGGGATCTTCATATCTTTTGGCATAGAGTAGGTTTGATGGTCAGGTGGCCATATGGTCTATAAGATTGGCGGTATTAGCTCCGCAGTCCATTCATTGAATGCTATGAACAGGGGCGGACTGACCATTTGGAAACTCAGGCACTGCCCGAGGGCCCGGGGTCAGTAGGGGGCCCCATGAGATGCCCCTGGTACCTTTTTCATAGGCTTTTTTGAGTTTAGGCAAGGACACAGGGGCCCCATGATCCCCTATTGCCCGGGGGCCCCATGAGTTGTCAGTCCGCCCCTGGCTATGAATATGATTGTGCCCTACGCTGCCCAGATAATTATGCTTTTATGCATTCATTTTACTACTTTGAAAAATAAGTCACAAGACAACTAGGCCTTCTCAGTCAGGGACAGTTAGTAATGTTCTTCAGTGGCAACGAGATTTGAATAATTACTTGTTTATTGATAACATTCATTGTTTCGGTTTTGGAATGGTTTGGCTCCGACAGGGTTCTTTTGTTGTTTGTGTCCCATTTGGGACATTTATTCTTCACTTTCTGCCGCAACACACAAGTATTAAAGTAGAACTATAAGCAAAACTTTTTTTTTCATTTTGGATAGAGTAAGGGAGGGTTATGACCCCCGTCAGATTTTTTTTTTTTCTGCCATCTGTATCCCATTTCAGAGATTTCCCTTCACTTCCTGTCCCATAGCCAAACAGGAAGTAAGAGGAAATCCCTGCAAATTCAGGGAATCCCTTGGGGACCACCAGGTCATCAGAACTAGTAAAACACAGCAAACTCTGTACTCCCGCGCTTCGGGATGGACTCGGCTAGGGTTGTGGTAACATCACAGATATCCTGGAAAATGCACTCAACAGACCGGGGTAGTCCAATGCCACTGGATACAAAGAAAAGCAAGCAGAGGGTGCACCGGCCTAGTGCATTGTCGTAAAAACATTTATTGGAAGGATAAAAGGTAAATATTCTACTCAGAGGCAGACTGACAACTCATGGGGCCCCCGGGCAATAGGAAATCATGGGGCCCCTGTGTCCTTGCCCACACTCAAACCACAGCCAAAAAAGCCTATGAAAGGTACCAGCAGCATCTCATGGGGCCCCCTACTGACCCCGGGCCCTCGGGCAGTGCCCAACTGGTCAGTCCACCCCTGGTCTTACTTCACATGTGTCAAACACAAGGCCCGCAAGCTGAATGTGGCCCCACTGGCCTTTTTTATATGTGCCTTGCACCTTTCCTGCACCTCTGGCCCACCTCTTCTTAGCAGCAGAGAGGAGGACAGAACTCCTCCACCAGATCCTGCACCTCTCCATGCAGCCACAGAGAGGATTCTGCCGCCCCAGCAGTTCCTGCACCTCCCTGTGCAGCGACAGCATCCCCTTGTTTTTGCCTCCTCTGGTAAGGGGGTGCACTGTGATGTAAAGAAGGGTGGGGGACTCTTGACAGGGACGGACTGACAACTCATGGGGCCCCCGGGCAATAGGGGATCATGGGGCCCCTGTGTCTTCACCCACACTCAAACCACACCCGAAAAAGCCTCTGAAAGGTACCAGGGGCATCTCATGGGCCCTCCTACTGACCCTGGGCCCTAGGGCAGTGCCCGAGTGCTCTAATGGTCAGACCGCCCCTGATTGTACTCACAATAGGCAAACAGGTCAAAGGCACATCACACTAAACAGCGAAGTCCAATCCACATAGCATATAAGTCCAAAAAAATGGAACCCTGGACTTCCAACAGGTTAACGCGTTTCAAGGTCTCAACCTCTTCCTTGGACCTATATGCTATGTGGATTGGACACCGCTGTTTAGTGTGATGTGCCTTTGACCTGTTTGCCTATTGTGAGTACAATACGTACCTTTTATCCTTCCAATACATTTTTTACGATAATGCACTAGGCCGGTGCTCCCTCTGTTCTGTTCTGTTTTCTTTGTCACCAGAAGTAGTGTCCCCAGTGAAAGATTTCCCTTTTTTCTACGGACAACCCAAAATGTGGGATTTTCTTTTATTTTCAAAGATAATGGTAAACAGGACAAAGAGGGTGAACTCCTTAACCACCTCCCGTCCGGCCGTTGTATATAAACGGCCAGACGGTGGCACTGCAGGGTCGGGTGGCCGTTTATAAACTGCCTCCCTGCACCCTGCTTGTGCGCGCTCCCTGGGAGCACGCAGCACCGCGATCCGGTGCCCGCTGTATCCTCTGGACACAGTGGAACACCGATTGTCTGTACGAGGTCCCGATCATGTGATCACTGATTGGCCAGTCAGTGATCACATGCAGAGTAGTAAGCAAGATGTCACTTGTGACATCATTGCTTACTACGTGTGAAATCTGTGAATGATCACAGAGGTCACATGGTACAGGGCTTTTCACAACAGCCTTGTACCATGTAACAAGCTGTGACCAATCACAGCTCTCACAGTATTTCTCAATGGCTGCAAGAATGCAGCTAGAGAGAAGGAGAAATTATTGCTTTTACAGCCTTTATGGGTGTAAAAGCAATCAATGTAAAAAAAATCTTCATCACCCCCCACAAGTAGTACAGTGTCACCATGGTTACACTGTACTGCTAGGGTGACAGTATGTAAAAAAAATAAATAATAAATAAAAAAAATGTTTAAAAATTATAATTTTTGGTTCTAAACTAATTTGGGGTTTTTTTTTTTCTAAAAATATAACAGAATAAATGTTGGCCAAGATTTATGATGAAATACTATTTATTTGCAAACATTTATAAGAAAAACACTTTTTTTCAAAATTTTTGGACATTTTAATTTACATAGCAAAAAAAATAAAAATCCCAGTGGTAAATAAATACCACCAAAATAAAGCTTTATCTGTCTCAAAAAAAATGCTAAAAAATTCATATGGGTATAGTGTTGCATGACCGCGCAATTGTCATTCAAAGTGTGATAGTGCTGAAAGCTGAAAATTGGCCTGGACAGGAAGGGGATGAAAGTGTCCGGACTGGAAGTGGTTAATGGAGTCATAGACAGCAATAACAACTGCGAAGGGTTCTAGTCCCATTCAACTCTGTCCAAAACTAAAAAAAAATTTTTGCCTTTAGTTATACTTTAACCACTTTCCGACCGGCCGTTGCATGGAAACGGCCGGACGGTGGCACTGCAGGGTCGGGTGGCTGTTTATAAACGGCCTACCCGCACCCTGCTTGTGAACGCTCCCTGGGAGCGAGCAGCACCGCGATCCGGTGCCCGCTGTGTCCTCCAGACACAGTGAAACACCGATCGTCGGACGGGACCTCTGTACGAGGTCCCGATCATGTGATCACTGATTGGCCAATCAGTGATCGCATGCAAAGTAGTAAGCAAGATGTCACTTGTGACATCATTGCTTACTACGTGTGAAGTCTGTGAATGATCACAGAGGTCACATGGTACAAGGCTATTCACAACAGCCCTGTACCATGTGACAATCTGTGACCAATCACAGCTCACTCAGTACTTCTCAATGAGTGCAAGAATGCACACAGAGAGAAAGAGAAATGATTACTTTTACATCCTATATGGGTGTAAAAGCAATCAGTGTAAAAAAAATCCCCCAACCCCCAACAAGTAGTACAGTGTCACCATGGTGACACTGTACTGCTAGGGTGACAGTATGTAAAAAAAAAAATAAGAATATAAAAAAATAAAAATGTAAAAAAAAATGTTTAAAAATTATAATTTTTGGTTATAAACTAATTTGGATTTTTTTTTTTTACTAAAAAGATAACGGAATAAAGATTTATTGGCAAATTTTGGCAAAGATTTATGATGAAATATTATTTATTTGCAAAATTTTATTAAAAAAAACACTTTTTTTCAAAATTTTTGGACTTTTTTATTTATATAGCAAAAAAAATTAAAATCCCAGCAGTGAAGAAATACCACAAAAATAAAGCTTTATCTGTCTCAAAAAAATGGTAAAAAATTCATATGGGTACAGTGTTGCATGACCGCGCAATTGTCATTCAAAGTGTGATAGCGCTGAAAGCTGAAAATTGCCCTGGTCAGGAAGGGGGTAAAAGTGTCCGGTCTGGAAGTGGTTAAGATCTATGGCCAAAGTAAGTGAATTCACAGGGGCAAGTGTCCTATTTAAACGATTTCCTCTTCATTCCTGATTATTTATTGTTCATCACAATGGTTGTCAGTTTAAACAGAGTGAATCTTCCCTTGTTAATTGCTACAAAGTTACAATCTGAACAGAAAGGAGACTAAAGAAATGCTTCTTCCTGCCTGCAGCAGACTGAAGCCACCATCTCAGCCTAGCCAGCGTTTCCGGAAATGAAGCTCAAGGATCGCTCTTTATTATTAAATAACACAAAATACACATTTTTGGAAAAATCATATTGTCAGGTATTGTGACAAGAAATTTATTCATACATTTTGAAAATTCCACATTAAAAGTTTTAATATTCTACATCACACAGTTGAAGTTTGAAGATCGGGAACACAGCAGCGGGTTAGTGTGAGCCCCTTTTTAACACAAAGGGAACTTCAGCTTAATATTTGTAGGGAGAACACATCTTTGGTTAATACCATCAGCATGGAAGAAGAATCAAGGAACTCCTGGTTGTAATACAGTCCAAAAGTATTTATTCAAACAAAAAAATAAAAGAACATTTTTGGATACATCAGGTTTAATGATGAAATGTGCCTGGGCTGAGGAAATAATCTACATTTGGTAAATTAGAAAAGCCGCTCCGCTCACGGCTTTTTGGCCATTGGGTTGGGTTCAAACATTTGGATTCAACTGTAAGAATGAAAAAGTCTGGTGACTGCCAGCATTAAAAGACAATGGAGGTTACCTCTGACCAGTTGACCTAGTGGATCATCCCTTCAACGCCCAATATTTATTATTCCAAATGTTTCTCATGTTATTTAGAATTCTGGATGTGATTTATATTCCGCATTGATATACAAAGTATAAATACCACTGCAAATTGTAGACTAGGCTTTCAGGGAAGCAATATAAAGTCAAGCTGCAGGCTACATCTATTGGTGTTCAACAAAGTATAATTGTTCTAGGTGGTTCACACACATCACCAGACTTATTTCTGTAGTGTCTGACCTATAAAAAAAAATAGGACTTAAAAGGTATGTCCAGGACTTGCCTACATTTACCCCCAGCCTCTTGCTTTCTCCCTAGCATAGCCATTCTTCATCCAGCGTTCAGTGGAATCTTAGGGTTCTTTCAGAGTTTGCTAGGGATTCCTTTAGCTGTGGCTGAGTGACCTCATATTTGATGTGCCTGCAAAAGTCTAGGGCCAACACATGACCGAGCCAGTAGCATGACCACCAATGTATAGTGCACTCTTCCCACTAACCACCAATGTAAGGAACATTCTTCCCAATGACCCCCAATGTAAGGGACATTCTTCCCACTGACCACCAATGTAAGGAACATTCTTCCCACTGACCATTAATGTAAGGGACATTCTTCCCACTGACCACCAATGTAAGGAACATTCTTCCCACTGATCACCAATGTAAGGGACATTCTTCCCACTGATCACCAATGTAAGGGACATTCTTCCCACTGACCACCAATGTAAGGGACATTCTTCCCACTGATCCCCAATGTAAGGGGCATTCTTCCCACTGACCACCAATGTAAGGAACATTCTTCCCACTGATCACCAATGTAAGGGACATTCTTCCCACTGATCACCAATGTAAGGGACATTCTTCCCACTGATCCCCAATGTAAGGGACATTCTTCCCACTGATCACCAATGTAAGGAGCATTCTTCCCACTGATCACCAATGTAAGGAGCATTCTTCCCACTGACCACCAATGTAAGGGACATTCTTCCCACTGACCACCAATGTAAGGAACATTCTTCCCACTGACCACCAATGTAAGGGACATTCTTCCCACTGACCACCAATGTAAGGGGCATTCTTCCCAATGACCACCAATGTAAGGAACATTCTTCCCACTGATCACCAATGTAAGAGACATTCTTCCCACTGATCACCAATGTAAGGGACATTCTTCCCACTGACCACCAATGTAAGGAACATTCTTCCCACTGATCACCAATGTAAGGAACATTCTTCCCACTGATCACCAATGTAAGGAACATTCTTCCCACTGATCACCAATGTAAGGGACATTCTTCCCACTGATCACCAATGTAAGGGACATTCTTCCCACTGATCCCCAATGTAAGGGACATTCTTCCCACTGATCACCAATGTAAGGAGCATTCTTCCCACTGATCACCAATGTAAGGAGCATTCTTCCCACTGACCACCAATGTAAGGGACATTCTTCCCACTGACCACCAATGTAAGGAACATTCTTCCCACTGACCACCAATGTAAGGGACATTCTTCCCACTGACCACCAATGTAAGGGGCATTCTTCCCAATGACCACCAATGTAAGGAACATTCTTTCCACTGATCACCAATGTAAGAGACATTCTTCCCACTGATCACCAATGTAAGGGACATTCTTCCCACTGACCACCAATGTAAGGAACATTCTTCCCACTGATCACCAATGTAAGGAACATTCTTCCCACTGATCACCAATGTGAGGAGCATTCTTCCCACTGACCACCAATGTGAGGGGCATTCTTCCCACTGATCACCAATGTAAGGGACATTCTTCCCACTGACCACCAATGTAAGCGACATTCTTCCCACTGACCACCAATGTAAGGGGCATTCTTCCCACTGATCCCCAATGTAAGGGACATTCTTCCCACTGACCACCAATGTAAGGAACATTCTTCCCACTGACCACCAATGTAAGGGACATTCTTCCCACTGACCCCCAATGTAAGGGACATTCTTACTACTGATCACCAATGTAGGGACATTCTTCTCACTGACCACCAACATAAGGGGCATTTTTCCCACTGACCACCAATGTAAGGGACATTCTTCCCAATGACCACCAATGTAAGGAACATTCTTCCCAATGACCACCAGTATAACGTGCAATTTTCCCACTGACCACCAATGTAAGGAGCATTCTTCCGACTGATCACTAATATAAGGAGCATTCTTCCCACTGACCTCCAATGTAAGGGGGAACCATGATGAATTGGTTTAACCAGAGCCGGACTGACCATTCGAGCACTCGGGCACTGCCCGAGGGCCCGGGGCCAGTAGATGGCCCCATGAAATGCCCCTGGTACCTTTTTTATAGGCTTTTTTGAGTGGGGGCAAGGACACAGGGGCCCCATGATCCCCTATTACCCGGGGGCCCCATGAGTTGTCAGTCCGCCCCTGGGTTTAACTAGGCATTCTTTAGGACCTGAACAGTATTTTAGGGGCTCCTCTGGGGGTAAGTTTGAGAAAGCCCCCTCTAATGTATGTCTCAACATTCTCTTTAAGCTCAGTTCCTTTTGAGGTAGGCACCAGAACTACATCTCGCAAGAGCCCTTTCCCTACACATATTATGTGGGCAAGTTCTTAGGCGTTTGGGGGATGTGAACAACCTTGAACAATAAAGCTCTTTTTTAGTACCAGCAGATGTGCAGTGTGGCTTGCCTTTGCATGGCAACCTGGAGATAGGATATTGGACGAGCCCCAGCGAAGCCCTCGAACCCATGGCTGCAATTCCTTTCTAGTCCTTTCTGTATAAAAAGAAAAGTGTATTTGAACAGGAACTTTGTTTATGTTATATATCAAGAAAGTTTGAATTCCCATGTTGGTTTTCCAATGTACAATAAAAGAGCAATGTGTTTTGTAGAAAGGTCGGTTTAGTATCAGATCATTCCATTTCAATTCATTTCCACTGAGAACAGGGCTAACGGATGAAACCTTTGTCATAAAAAAAAAGAAGATCAATAACCTTTAAAAAATAATAATAAATGAATAATAGAACTGACAACATCAATACAACTGCCATATGACAAATGAAATGTTCCTATCGAATACAGCTGACAATAAAATGCATGCTCCCAACCTGGAACACCCCAAACAAAGGCGCTTTTATACCAGGTTCTCTGCGCTTCGTTGTGGGAGCTCCGGAAGAATCTCAGTAAGTTCTGAGCTCTCAGCATGTGGAGTCTCCCGCCTTTTTCCAGCCTCAAATGCTTGTTGATGATATACCCTGTTGGCCGACAGACACATGAGGGCGTTAATCTGAAAGAAAAGGGAGACCGGTGTCTGCCTTTGGGTTCAAAAATTCCTAACAAAACGCTTTTTTTTTTTATGTTCATTTTAATGGTGCCTAAACTGGAGGTCCTGGAAGAAACACTTAAAGCCCAACTCCAAATATTTTTTAAAAAATGTCCCCTTTCCTTTTTTTTTTGTTTTAGAAAAAGTCCAAAAGCAATACTCACCCTCTCCACACTCCAGGACTGCACTCTTCGTCCTCCTCCAAACCCAGCCACTGGTCCTCTCACCGGTTGAATGACCCACCATAATTCAATCCAATTCCTGTTCCTGTACAGCAGGGCATCAAGAACCAAACCCCTGGGAGCGTGGCTTCTAGCTGCCCTGGACTCACAAGAGACTGATGCAAAGAATGGTGCCAACATCTTTACGAGACACCATTCTCCACTCCGTTCCGGAGGTCAGAAAAAAAAGTCTTATCTGTTTAAAACTCTTTATAAAATGCAATTTAAAGGCATAAATACTGTACAGGGACATGATTAAAACTGAATTCCTGTTCCTGTACAGCAGGGCATCAAGAACCAAACCCCTGGGAGCGTGGCTTCTAGCTGCCCTGGACTCACAAGAGACTGATGCAAAGAATGGTGCCAACATCTTTACGAGACACCATTCTCCACTCCGTTCCGGAGGTCAGAAAAAAAAAGTCTTATCTGTTTAAAACTCTTTATAAAGTGCAATTTAAAGGCATAAATACTGTACGGGGACATGATTAAAAATTAATTGGTAAATGAACTGAAAACCAATTAATCTATTCCGGAGGTCAGAAAAAAGTCAAAGAAAGTCTTATCTGTTCAAAACTCTTTATAAAGTGCTCTTTAAAGGCATAAATACTGTACAGGGACATGATTAAAAATTAATTCGTAAATGCATTGAAAACCAATTAATCCGTTCTGGAGGTCAAAAAAAAGTAAAAAAAATCTTATCTGTTTAAAAAAAAATTTGGAAATGCATTAAAAACCAATTAATCTGTTCCGGAGGTCAGAAAAAAGTCTTATCTGTTTAAAACTCTTTATAAAGTGCACTTTAAAGGCATAAATACTGTACAGGGACATGATTTTAAAAAAATTTGAAAATGCATTAAAAACCAATTAATCCATTCCGGAGGTCAGAAAAAAGTAAAAAAAAAATCTTATCTGTTTAAAAAAAAATTTGTAAATGTATTAAAAACCAATTAATCTGTTCCAGAGGTCAGAAAAAAGTCTTATCTGTTTAAAACTCTTTATAAAGTGCACTTTAAAGGCATAAATACTGTACAGGGACATAATTTAAAAAAAAATTTGTAAATGCATTAAAAACCAATTCATCTGTTCCGGAGGTCAGAAAAAAAGTCTTATCTGTTTAAAAAAAATTTTTAAATGCATTAAAAACCAATTAATCCGTTCCGGAGGTCAGAAAAAAAGTCTTATCTGTTTAAAACTCTTTATAAAGTGCACTTTAAAGGCATAAATGCTGTACAGGGAGATGATTAAAAATTAGTTGGTAAATGCATTGAAAGCCAATTAATCCATTCCGGAGGTCAGAAAAAAGTCATAAAAATCTTATCTGTTTAAAAAAAAATTTGTAAATGCATTAAAAACCAATTCATCCGTTCCAGAGGTCAGAAAAAAAGTCTTATCTGTTTAAAACTCTTTATAAAGTGCACTGTAAAGGCATAAATACTGTACAGGGACATGATTAAAAAAAAACTCGTAAATGCATTGAAAACCAATTAATCCGTTCGTATTGGGAAAAAAGTAAACCGAGTAAAAAGTAAAGAGTAAATCGAGGTACGCCTGTATGTTCCCTACAAGTCCATGTGAATGCAGCATGCCTGTGCTGCCACATCCCTCTCCCAGTCTGAGTGTTGCTGTGCAGGGATTGCAGTAGACCATTACTGAGTCAAATTCATGTAGCAATTAAAAACAGATTTACTTTTTTATTTATTTATTTAATTAATTAATTAATTAATTAAATAACTTAATTCCTTGTGATTTTAGTATCTGTCTGGAATTCAGCTGTCTATGCACAATGTCTTCCAGCTTTTGATGCATATTTGGAACATACCTCCCTAGTGCAGGTCAGCAAAATCTCAACTGACCCATAAACAATAGTTTAAACCAGCAATGGGCAAACTACGGCCCGCGGGCCGTATACGGCCCGGCAGACCTTTTAATCCGGCCCGCGAAGCGTGGCAAACATCGGCTGTCAGAATGTGTGTAGGCGGGGCAGCGTGAGGAACGTGAGGGGAGCTAGGCTCCTCTCACAGTCCGCCCTGAAGACCGGAACGGCGCGGGAACACGGCGAGAGGAACGCGCGGAGCAAAGGTAAGTGAATTGACACAGGGGGGACTTGGCTTACTACTTGGGGGGGAATAGTACTGTGGGGGATGAAATACTATATGAGGGATGAATTAATATGGGGAATGAATTACTATATGGGGGATGAATTACTATGGGGGATGAATTACTATATGGGGGATGAATTACTATATGGGGGATGAATTACTATGGGGGATGAATTACTATATGGGGGATGAATTACTATGGGGGATGAATTACTATATGGGGGATGAATTAATATGGGGAATGAATTACTATATGGGGGATGAATTACTATGGGGGATGAATTACTATATGGGGGATGAATTACTATGGGGGATGAATTACTATATGGGGGATGAATTACTATGGGGGATTAATTACTATGGGGGATGAATTACTATATGGGGGATGAATTACTATAGGGGGGATGAATTACTATATGGGGGATGAATTACTATGGGGGATTAATTACTATGGGGGATGAATTACTATAGGGGGGATGAATTACTATGGGGGATGAATTACTATATGGGGGATGAATTACTATGGGGGATGAATTACTATATGGGGGATTAATTACTATGCTTACTATGGGGGAATATTACTATACTTACTATGGATGACACATACACATCATTCATCTACTCTTGGTCCGGCCCCCGGGTCCAAGATATGAACCGATTGCGGCCCTCAAGTCAAAAAGTTTGCCCACCCCTGGTTTAAACCTGTTGGAGATACAACAGCATGTACTATATAGTATTGTGTGTTAATATCACTTGACCAGTAGATGGCACTGTACACTAAGGTTACTAGTTGTGCATATGTGTAAAACTTGTTGGTTCTCTCTCTTCCTATTCTTCTCTTCCTCTCTTCAAAACCAAGATGTCTGCTGAAATGTGTTGTATGTTTGCAACTTAAGCCACACAAGTAAAACATTGTTCTGCCTCATCACAAGCTACCAGTGTCTTCTCTAACACATAATCAACAAAACCTGTTACTGTATTATCACCCCAAGAATCCCCGGCACAGCAGAAATCAGATAAGGAGTGGTAAGGTATCAACCATTGTGTCATACAATACCGCCAGCATGACGTGTTTCAGGCAGTGGGAGCTGAATCGTTGTTCGCTCGCAGGACAAGAGCACAAGCAGGATCTCAGAAGTAGGATTCGGCTTCTTCATAGTCTACTGAACATGCAGGCTTGTCAGGTGTGTGTTTCAGGAGGGTGAACTGAACAGAATTGCATACCTAAGAATCTAAATTTTTGAATATTTTTAGCCCTTTGTCTGGAGCTATGCTTCAACCAGGGCTTGAATGTGTCCATAGAGCTGTGAAATCAGCAAAGCACACACTCCTTGCTGTTTGGAGAACTCTAGCTATGATAGGGGCGGACTGACCATTCGAGCACTCGGGCACTGCCCGAGGGCCCGGGGTCAGTAGGGGGCGCAATTAGATGCCCCTGGTACCTTTCATTGGCTTTTTCATAGGCTTTTTTGGGCGTGGGCGAGGACTCAGGGGCACCATGAGTTGTCAGTCCGCCCCTGAGCTATGACCCAGCATGGGACAAGATAGACCCCTGTACAGGGCCAAGTCTAGGGAGGTGCTGGGGTGGGCTGTGCCCCTCCATATTATAGCCGTGCTGTCTGAGAGTTCATCCACTGATCCATTAGCCAGTCTTATGCAGACATTTGATATAAGGAGGCACTCTGATGGGGACAATCCATGTAATGGGGCACGGTGATGGGGGAACTATGATGGGGATAACTGATCATATATAAGGGGCACTCTGATGGTGACAATTGATGTAAGGGGGAACTATGGTGGGAACCCTAATGTAAGGGGGCACTCTGTTGGGGACCTTGGTGTAAAGGGGGCACTTTGTTGGGGACCCTGATGTAAAGGGGGCACTCTAAAGAGGACCCTGATTTAAAGGGACACTCTGATGGGGACTCTGATGTAATGGGGCACTCTGATGGGGACCTTGATGTAAGGAGGCACTCTGATGAGGACCCTGATTTAAAGGGACACTCTGATGGGGACTCTGATGTAAGAAGGCACTCTGTTGGGGGCTCTGATGTAATGGGGCACTCTGATGGGGACCCTGATGTAAGGGGGCACTCTGATGGGGACCCTGATTTAAAGGGACACTCTGATGGGGACTCTGATGTAAGAAGGCACTCTGTTGGGGGCTCTGATGTAATGGGGCACTCTGATGGGGACCTTGATGAAAGGAAGCACTCTGATGGGGGATACCTGATGTACGGAGGCACTCTGTTGGGGAACCTGATGTAAGGGGGCACTCTGATGGGGACCCTGATGTAAGGAGGCACTCTGATGGGGACCCTGATGTAAGGAGGCACTCTGTTGGGGACCCTGATGTAAGGAGGCACTCTGTTGGGGACACTGATGTAAGGGGGCACTCTGTTGGGGACATTGATGTAAGGAGGCACTCTGTTGGGGACATTGATGTAAGGGGGCACTCTGTTGGGGACCCTGATGTGAGGAGGCACTCTGTTGGGGACCCTGATGTAATGGGGCACTCTGATGGGGACCCTGATGTAAGGAGGCACTCTGTTGGGGACCCTGATGTAATGGGGCACTCTGATGGGGACCCTGATGTAATGGGGCACTCTGATGGGGACCCTGATGTAAGGAGGCACTCTGTTGGGGACCCTGATGTAAGGAGGCACTATGTTGGGGACCCTGATGTAAGGAGGCACTCTGATGGGGACCCTGATGTAATGGGGCACTCTGATGGGGACCCTGATGTAATGGGGCACTCTGATGGGGACCCTGATGTAAGGAGGCACTCTGATGGGGACCCTGATGTAATGGGGCACTCTGTTGGGTACTCTGATGTAAGGGGGCACTCTGATGGGGACCCTGATGTAATGGGGCACTCTGTTGGGTACTCTGATGTAATGGGGCATTCTGATGGGGACCCTGTTGCAAAGTGGGTCTCTAATAGGGACATCTGCTATAAGGGGCACAGGCCCTAATCTAATGACAGACTAATTTTTTTTTTTACTGCACCCCCAGATCATATAGGCCAGATCTGGCTCTGATCCTGCAGAGAGACCACTGCTTCCATACAAATTCCTTCTCTACAGCATGTTGAACAAATCTTAACATTTTATGTTACTGTCAGAGGGGAAAAAAACATAAAAACAACAATAACATATAATATGTTTTCTTGTACCGTCTAGTTATATCTTGAATATAAAGCCAGACCTCAGCTGGGCTTCAATTCATATTTTCCTGGTCTAACTCATTTGTGATTCCCTACTAACTGTACATTCTCTGCCTGAATCTTCATGTCATTTATTAATTGTAACATTGTAATAAATTCACCCATAGAGACACAGCTAAAATAACCATGAAAAAATTTAATATTGTTTTTAAAACTTTTACATTTCACAATTAGCGATTCACAGCAAGCAAAACCATAAATCAAATAATAAAAGCGGAAAAAAATAAAATGCCTGACACAAATTCCTGATGGACCGAGACCTTTGGATTTGTGTCGGGTGGTATGTGTATATAGATTTATGCATTATACTTACACATACAGATAAGCTCACATTTGGGTTGAGCACCATTTGGAAGCCCCTAGTGAGGACATTTAACTGTCGGATGTTATCAATGCATTTTATACGACACATTAGATTCTGCCAATCTACTGATTATAGAAGAAGGCAGTTTGGTTTTTCTATTAGTTGATGCTGTTATGTACTAGACTTGATGATGCCTATTACAGTTATTATACATTTTGAGGTCCACTATGGGGAATACATTGCATAACAGTTTAAATGCCTTCCCTAAACACAAGGATATAACAAGCTCATGTATTGCAAGCCGGTTAGTGGAAGGGGAATTAATAGTGTAGGGCTCATCTCCGATATGGAGAGTCCTAGTCCCAAGTCTGTCCCCTGTATTTTATGTCTAGATTATGCTAGGAGTACCTACCTCTCTGTCTGCCCAATGTGTCCGCTGTATTAGTCTACAGAATTATAAAAAGGAGACCTCTGGAAGTAGTTAAAGCTGAACTCCAGGATCATTCTTCTCCCAAACTTTCCTTAATGAAATGCATTTCATATACTGTCCATCAAAGTGAATGGGCATCCATGGGCCACTCATAGACCAGAGGATCCACCAACTCTAGTTAGAAATGTCTTCTGAAAGGCACAAGGTGGGGGCTATTCCATGACCGGTTGCCCTGCTTAAGGTCAGAGAACAATGGTGACTGGTCAACCGTGCCACCTCTGCAATAAGGGTGGATGAATTCATCTACAAGCTAGGCAACACTGAGAAGACTAAAGAAGGGTTGAGGTCAACAAGGAGAAGATTTAAGAAGGGTTGAAGTCAACAAGGAGATGGCCATAGAGAACTAATCGAAAATTAATGTTGACTGGAGTTCAGCTTTAAAGATGTTATACTAGATAGATTAAAGAAGGGTAGAGGTGAACAAAGAAAAGATTTAAGAAGGGTTGAGGTCAACAAGGAGAAGATTTAAGAAGGGTTGAAGTCAACAAGGAGATGACCATAGAGAACTAATAGAAAATTAATGTTGACTGGAGTTCAGCTTTAAAGATGTTATACCAGATAGATTAAAGAAGGGTTGAGGTGAACAAAGAAAAGATTTAAGAAGGGTTGAAGTCAACAAGGAGATGACCATAGAGAACTAAAAGAAAATTAATGTTCACGGGAGTCCAGCTTTAAAGATGTTATACCAGATAGACTAAAGAAGGGTTGAGGTCAACAAAGAAAAGATTTAAGAAGGGTTGAAGTCAACAAGGAGATGACCATAGAGAACTAAAAGAAAATTAATGTTCACGGGAGTCCAGCTTTAAAGATGTTATACCAGATAGACTAAAGAAGGGTTGAGGTCAACAAAGAAAAGATTTAAGAAGGGTTGAAGTCAACAAGGAGATGGCCATAGAGAACTAATAGAAAATGAATGTTGACGGGAGTCCAGCTTTAAAGATGTTATACCAGATAGACTAAAGAAGGGTTGAGGTCAACAAGGAGAAGATTTAAGAAGGGTTGAAGTCAACAAGGAGATGGCCATAGAGAACTAATAGAAAATTAATGTTCACGGGAGTTCAGCTTTAAAGATGTTATACCAGATAGATTAAAGAAGGGTTGAGGTCAACAAGGAGAAGATTAAAGAAGGGTTGAAGTCAACAAGGAGATGGCCATAGAGATCTAATAGAAAATGAAAGTTGACAGGAATCCAGATTTAAAGGTGTTATACCAGATATAGAGAAGGCCTGCTCACGTAAAAAATAAAAAGTATCATAATTTTAATCTGAGCAGTAGCATTATTATCTGGACCATTTACATTCATTCCTTCAAATATTGGCTATGCTGATTTAATTTATGACATATGCGTTGCTTTTCTCTAATTTTTTAAAACTGGAATTTACATTAAATAATTCTATATATGGATTGCTCAGTCTAATTTAGACCAAAAACTGTGCAAAATGATATTTTAAAATGTATTTATAAAAATGTAAGAAATATAATTTAGGCCATTTAGGTTGTTACGATGTAGAGTTCCAAAATTTTCTTGTATTTGTTACCTATCAGACCATAATGGATAGGAGAGTATCTTTTCATTGGGTTACTGAATATGTTGGGGTGCAAACTTTCAAAAACACTTGGTTTTTTTCTTTAGGTATGACTTAATGAAAATGAAATTTGGCTCCCCCAATATATTCATACAGCAAGTGGAAGGTATCTCCTACATTTTTTTTTCATACCACTATGGCTAATGCACCTTGATACTCTCCATATTTAGGGGGCGATTAGTATCCTAGGACTTTATGGCATTCAGAAAACAGTATAATTTTTCTTTAGGCATTTGTTTCATATCCCTCCCCTGTGATGGAAAAGTATATGAATATACTTGGTTATACCATTTATCATAAAAATATTCTACTAAGTGCGCCTTAGGAAAACCATGAATGGGGGTTATTGGAAAAGTAAAATGCAAGGTCTTCTTTATCTAAGAGCCCCTCCCCCCAACCACCAAATAGAAATCATTAAAGTAAAATCAAAATGAATCAAATGCATAAATCAGATGCTGGTTGCTTTCTGAAGGCGCCGGTGATGCCAGTAGGCAAAGTTGGGTAGTTGGAATCTCATGAGAATTCTCCCCATCACCATTGAGTAGCACGTTCTCATAGGATTTCAAGAACCCAAATTTACCAGGAGGTAGCATTGAGGAACAGTGACATCATCAGTGTGTTCAGGATGCAGCCAGAAGCTGGAGCCCAAGGTAAGTACTTTTTTCTTTAAATATATATTTTTTAAAGATTTTTTTTGTAGTCTTTTTAAAATTGGGGGGTATTACTATGCCAAGTTTGTTTTATATAAATTCTGAATTTAGAGAAACACGTAGGCTATCATTGCTGACTTTCTTCTGAAATGCCGGTTGCCTGACTTTCTATGTCAATGACACCTGGAACAAGTCAGTGAATGTCATTAACTGCATACTTGATCCAGGTTAGTAAATACTGAAGCCTGTATGACATTCAGGCAACTAGCAATTTTAGAATGAGGTCAACAGTGAAAACTTGAAAGGTTCTCCAACCAGACATTCAGGCAACTAGCAGTTTTAGAATGAGGTCAACAGTGAAAACCCAAAAGGTTCTCATACCAGACATTCAGGCAACTAGCAATTTTAAAATGAGGTCAACAGTGAAAACTCGAAAAGTTCTCCAACCAGACATTCAGGCAACTAGCAGTTTTAGAATGAGGTCAACAGTGAAAACTCGAAAAGTTCTCCAACCAGACTAGCAGTTTTAGAATGAGGTCAACAGTGAAAACCCAAAAGGTTCTCATTCAGGCAACTAGCAGTTTTAGAATGAGGTCAACAGTGAAAACCCAAAGGTTCTCCAACCAGACATTCAGGCAACTAGCAGTTTTAGGATGAGGTCAACAGTGAAAACCCAAAAGGTTCTCATTCAGGCAACTAGCAGTTTTAGAATGAGGTCAACAGTGAAAACTCGAAAAGTTTTCCAACCAGACATTCAGGCAACTAGCACTTTTAGAATGAGGTCAACAGTGAAAACCCAAGGCGTTATCCAACCAGATGGTTTCTACAAGACTATAAAGCTTAGTATTCCCATTAGTTTTGCACCATTAGGGTCCCTCTCTCTATAGCATGCTGGCAGGGGACAAGCTTTTATACTCAAGCTGTAGCTACAAAAGGACTTTACACACCTGGAATGCATGTAATTGATTTAAACTGAACATCCAGTTGGGCTTTAAGAGCATTACAAAATAGGAAGAACTTTTCCAATTATATTTCATTTGAAATTAATATTTTTTTCTTAAGATATTGTAGAGAAACTAGCTGTATACAAGCAAAAAGCAGAAGGGTTAGAATAGTAAAGGTTAAATGCAACAATGGGTTGGAGCTATAGCAATCTACAATGTAGTCCAAGCCTAGGACAAAAAGGGGGCTTTAAGCATTTCTCATGAATCTTTGATTGAAAATGGTCAGTAGAAAGCACAGGCTAGGCTAAAGGGGCGGTTGTCCGATTCATTTTGGGAAGCGGTCCTAAAAATATCTTAAATGTTGTTGGAGTTCGAAGTTGTTTTTGATATTGCGAAATGAAATAAGATTTAGAAGTATTTTGCTTGGGTAGCTAAGGGTCTTTTTAAAATGAAGGGTTCTTGTAGACTATTCTAAAGAGTATGTGAACTAATAATGATTATTATGGAAGATTAGCTATTAAGATGACCCATTCAAGTGTTGTAATATATATGTTTCAGTAAATATAATACATGTATTGCTTGACATGCTCGTATCAACACCTGAACCTGGAACAAGAAACACTTAGCTTCTGTATATCATAGACTTTTAGGCACATTTCTTAAATAAATAAATACTTGGAAGTCAACTCTACCAACTTTTACCCATTACATCCTAATCTACAACAAGCAAAATTGTGTCCATTGCTTCAGTGAGTCGAAAAAACATCAATACAGCGCTTCACGGTAGAGGTGGAATTTATCTACGTCGTTAGGACGTTGGAAGCTGGATACAAAGGGCAGACCAGCTATGAAAACCGCTATCCATATTATTATGAGTCCATTAAAAAGACAGGAATTAAAAAGAAGATATTATGAACATAATATGACGACAGTTTTTTTTTTTTACTTTAGTCCCCAGCTTGGAGTTTAAAACTTTGAACGGCCGGCCTGGCCAGTAACTCGAAGCACAGCATAGTTGAAAGCTGCCCCTATCATATAAGTGAGCTGCAAAGGAACATACAGAAGAGAGAACACACAATGTGTAAGCAGCAATGTTTTGTCTGTTATATAATATATAATATATCCTGTCTTACAATATTGTATAATCGTCTTGAGAAAGGCGGGCCATGCCCCATGCCGAAGCGTTGACATTGATTAAACCACATTGGAACATTCCACCTGTTGTAGGCCCCCGTTGAGAGCACCTACTGCCTGCTGACTTACAATATTGATACAATGCTTCAAAAATAATATAAAGGTGGTTCAGCGAGCGCTAAAATAATGAGAACATAAGCAGCTGATACACTAATGGAAACCGTATAACCTCTCTAGTATATACAATATGAAAAAGTGCAGCGCTAATAAACAATGTGTCTGTACTATATCAGAGGCTGGCCACACCCTCAAATAGACAGTATGGAGTCCAAAGGAACGATGTCCAGTAATAATGACAAATGGATGAAATGGTGACTTTGTTACTCCCAGTGAGGCACTCGTCAGAACCATGCAGGAAATATAAGAAATGCACACTCACCAGATGCGCAATAATAAGAGCCAGAGGTCCCCTGTTATCCTGTGGAAGGTGCAGCTCACACTGGACAGGCTTTCCCACAATATTGGCGCCTTTAGAGATCTTCTCTACTGGTGGAAGCTGGCTGTAGTTTTGCAATCAGCTGCGGACACCAAGATCTGTGCTCTGGATCCTGCTTGTATCAGTGTGAGAAGGACTGTCATCTGACACTGATACAAGCAGGATCCTGAGCACAGATCTTGGTGTCCACAGCTGATTGCAAAACTACAGCCAGCTTCCACCAGTAGAGAAGATCTCTAAAGGCGCCAATATTGTGGGAAAGCCTGTCCAGTGTGAGCTGCACCTTCCACAGGATAAGAGGGGACCTCTGGCTCTTATTATTGCGCTTACTTATTGCGCATCTGGTGAGTGCGCATTTCTTATATTTCTTGCACGGTTCTGACGAGTGCCTCACTGGGAGTAACAAAGTCACCATTTCATCCATTTGTCATTATTACTGGACATTGTTCCTTTGGACTCCATACTGTCTATTTGAGGGTGTGGCCAGCCTCTGATATAGTACAGACACATTGTTTATTAGCGATGCACTTTTTCATATTGTAATGCTTCAAAAATGAATGGCATCATTGCTTGCACCTTCATTTATTTCAACCCCTCTTGGTGGACCTTGAACTGGGTTTTTTTTTTTTTGCCAGGGACGATAGATCCCAATCACATGATCACTGTGATTGGTTGTCACAGTGGTCAAAGATTGGGAACACCAATCATAAACAAAGACCAAGGCACACGCTCCCTGCTGCTGTACATATGCATTACAAAGCCAGCAAGAGGTTAAGGAATAACTGTGACCAGGCTATGGACTTTTAAATATTTACATATTCATATTAAGCAATATATTATTATTATTATACAGTATTTATATAGCGCCAAAAGGTTTGCTCAGCGCTGTACATTATAGTGGGGGCCAGAACATGAGACAATACAGTAACAATACAATACACGAGGGGTTCGAGGGCCCATATATAGTCTTCAAAACAAGCCCTTGCTGACCACTGTAGTCACATAGGAAAGATGTAGGACAGGGGTGTCCCACTCATTTTCATAGTGGCCTGCATCAGCATATTGGTTGCCCTGAAGGAGCCAGCTGTATCTTTAAGACTATATAAATTAAATTTTACATAGTTACATAGTTATTCTGGCTGAAAAAGACAAAAGTCCATCCAGTTCAACCATTAAAAAAAAAAGTTATTAAAAAAAAGTTAAAAAAAGAATAAAAATTGTTAGCAAAAGTTATCAACAAATATAATATAAATAATATTTAAAAAGTTATTAAAAAAAAAGTTAAAAAAGAATAAAAATTGTTACAAAAAGTTATCAAAAAATATAATATAAATAATATTAAAAAAAAGTTAAAAAAGAATAACAATTGTTAAAAAAAGTTATCAAAAAATATAATATAAATAATATTAAAAAAAAGTTCTTAAAAAAAAGTTAAAAAAGAATAAAAATTGTTAAAAAAAGTTATCAAAAAATATAATATAAATAATATTAAAAAATGTTATTAAAAAAAAGTTAAGAATAAAAATTGTTAAAAAAGTTATAAAAAAATCTAATATAAATAATATATAATATAATATAAATAATTGACTTTGCATTAAATTTTTACTGGTTTCAGTAAAAAAGTGAGACTTGAGCTGTGAAGGGCAGGTGCAGACCTGCAGCAGATGATGAGGGTCATACACCGCTGGTTGCATCGACAAGGAACTTGATTGGAAACTGCTCAGACAGAACATGTCTGCTATGGTGTTCTGTCTGAGCAGTCTCCGATAAAGTTTTTTGTGGATGATACCAGCTATGTGGAACCCTCCTTTTCAACTGGCACAGAACTGTATTATTCTTCTAATAATTATAGGCAGATGTCCAGAGCAGCCTACCCTCCTTACATCAGATGTCAAGAGTCCCCCACCCATCTTTACATCACAGTGCACCCCCTTACCAGAGGAGGCAAAAACAAGGGGAGGTGCAGGAACTGCTGGGGGGGGGGGGGGGCAGAATCCTCTCTGTGGCTGCATGGAGAGGTGCAGGATCTGGTGGAGGAGTTCTGTCCTCCTCTCTTCTGCTAAGAAGAGGTGGGCCAGAGGTGCAGGAAAGGTGCAAGGCACATATAAAAAAGGCCAGTGGGGCCATATTCAGCTTGCGGGCCTTGTGTTTGACACATGTGAAGTAGGACCAGGGGTGGGCTGACCATTCGGGCTCTCAGGCACTGCCCGAGGGCCCGGGGTCAGTAGGGGGCCCCATGAGATGCCCCTGGTACCTTTCATAGGCTTTATTGGGTGTGGTTTGAGTATGGGTGAGGACACAAGGGCCCCATGATCCCCTATTGCCCGGGGGCCCATGGGTTGTCAGTCCGCCCCTGTGTAGGACATTGGGTCTCCTAAAGCAGTAGGTGTTCTCATTCAGGTCTTAAGGAATGTAGAGTAGAGCGAATGGTTCTCCTTAAACAGTTCCCCCAGATGTGATGGCCAAACGTTGGCTCTTTGCTTAAGTAGGGACTGGCTATGCAAGGAGGAAAGCGTTGAGGGAAGAACATAAAAAATTCAGATTCAATTTTATTGTGACTCTTATATTATGAAAAGTCAACTTGTCTTGGGAGTTCACAGGGTTCCCCTTCGTCAAGGCTTGCTACTGTTGAACAAAGTGTGTCCCATCATTGGTATCAGTGGGAGGAATAGTGCCCCATCATTGGTATCAGTGGGAGGAATAGTGCCCCATCATTGGTGTCAGTGGGAGGAATAGTGCCCCATCATTGGTGTCAGTGGGAACAATAGTGCCCCATCATTGGTATCAGTGGGAGGAATAGTGCCCCATCATTGGTATCAGTGGGAGGAATAGTGTCCCATCATTGGTGTCAGTGGGAGGAATAGTGCCCCATCATTGGTATCAGTGGGAGGAATAGTGCCCCATCATTGGTATCAGTGGGAGGAATAGTGCCCCATCATTGGTGTCAGTGGGAGGAATAGTGCCCCATCATTGGTGTCAGTGGGAACAATAGTGTCCCATCATTGGTGTCAGTGGGAGGAATAGTGCCCCATCATTGGTATCAGTGGGAGGAATAGTGCCCCATCATTGGTATCAGTGGGAGGAATAGCATCCCATCATTGGTATCAGTGGGAGGAATAGTGCCCCATCATTGGTGTCAGTGAGAGGAATAGTGCCCCATCATTGGTATCAGTGGGAGAAATAGTGCTCCATCATTGATGTCAGTGGGAGGAATAGTGCCCCATCATTGGTGTCAGTGGGCGGAATAGTGCCCCATCATTGGTGTCAGTGGGAGGAATAGTGCCCCATCATTGGTGTCAGTGGGCGGAATAGTGCCCCATCATTGGTGTCAGTGGCAGGAATAGTGCCCCATCATTGGTGTCAGTGGGAGGAATAGTGCCCCATCATTGGTATCAGTGGGAGGAATAGTGCCCCATCATTGGTATCAGTGGGAGGAATAGTGCCCCATCATTGGTGTCAGTGGGAGGAATAGTGCCCCATCATTGGTGTCAGTGGGAGGAATAGTGCCCCATCATTGGTGTCAGTGGGAACAATAGTGCCCCATCATTGGTATCAGTGGGAGGAATAGTGCCCCATCATTGGTATCAGTGGGAGGAATAGTGTCCCATCATTGGTGTCAGTGGGAGGAATAGTGCCCCATCATTGGTATCAGTGGGAGGAATAGTGCCCCATCATTGGTATCAGTGGGAGGAATAGTGCCCCATCATTGGTGTCAGTGGGAGGAATAGTGCCCCATCATTGGTGTCAGTGGGAACAATATTGTCCCATCATTGGTGTCAGTGGGAGGAATAGTGCCCCATCATTGGTATCAGTGGGAGGAATAGTGCCCCATCATTGGTATCAGTGGGAGGAATAGCATCCCATCATTGGTATCAGTGGGAGGAATAGTGCCCCATCATTGGTGTCAGTGAGAGGAATAGTGCCCCATCATTGGTATCAGTGGGAGAAATAGTGCTCCATCATTGATGTCAGTGGGAGGAATAGTGCCCCATCATTGGTGTCAGTGGGCGGAATAGTGCCCCATCATTGGTGTCAGTGGGAGGAATAGTGCCCCATCATTGGTGTCAGTGGGCGGAATAGTGCCCCATCATTGGTGTCAGTGGCAGGAATAGTGCCCCATCATTGGTGTCAGTGGGAGGAATAGTGCCCCATCATTGGTATCAGTGGGAGGAATAGTGCCCCATCATTGGTGTCAGTGGGAGGAATAGTGCCCCATCATTGGTGTCAATGGGAACAATAGTGCCCCATCATTGGTATCAGTGGGAGGAATAGTGCCCCATCATTGGTATCAGTGGGAGGAATAGTGTCCCATCATTGGTGTCAGTGGGAGGAATAGTGCCCCATCATTGGTGTCAGTGAGAGGAATAGTGCCCCATCATTGGTATCAGTGGGAGAAATAGTGCTCCATCATTGATGTCAGTGGGAGGAATAGTGCCCCATCATTGGTGTCAGTGGGCGGAATAGTGCCCGATCATTGGTGTCAGTGGGAGGAATAGTGCCCCATCGTTGGTGTCAGTGGGAGGAATAGTGCCCCATCATTGGTGTCAGTGGGAGGAATAGTGCCCCATCATTGGTGTCAGTGGGAGGAATAGTGCCCCATCATTGGTGTCAGTGGGGGGAATAGTGTCCCATCATTGGTGTCAGTGGGAGGAATAGTGTCCCATCATTGGTGTCAGTGGGAGGAATAGTGCCCCATCATTGGTGTCAGTGGGGGGAATAGTGCCCCATCATTGGTATCAGTGGGAGGAATAGCGTCACATCATTGGTATCAGTGGGAGGAATAGTGCCCCATCATTGGTGTCAGTGAGAGGAATAGTGCCCCATCATTGGTATCAGTGGGAGAAATAGTGCTCCATCATTGATGTCAGTGGGAGGAATAGTGCCTCATCATTGGTGTCAGTGGGAGGAATAGTGCCCCATCATTGGTGTCAGTGGGAGGAATAGTGCCCCATCATTGGTATCATTGGGAGGAATAGTGCCCCATCATTGGTATCAGTGGGAGGAATAGTGCCCCATCATTGGTATCAGTGGGAGGAATAGTGCCCCATCATTGGTGTCAGTGGGAGGAATAGTGCCCCATCATTGGTATCATTGGGAGGAATAGTGCCCCATCATTGGTGTCAGTGGGAACAATAGTGCCCCATCATTGGTATCAGTGGGAGGAATAGTGCCCCATCATTGGTATCAGTGGGAGGAATAGTGCCCCATCATTGGTGTCAGTGAGAGGAATAGTGCCCCATCATTGGTGTCAGTGGGCGGAATAGTGCCCCATCATTGGTGTCAGTGGGAGGAATAGTGCCCCATCATTGGTGTCAGTGGGCGGAATAGTGCCCCATCATTGGTGTCAGTGGCAGGAATAGTGCCCCATCATTGGTGTCAGTGGGAGGAATAGTGCCCCATCATTGGTATCAGTGGGAGGAATAGTGCCCCATCATTGGTATCAGTGGGAGGAATAGTGTCCCATCATTGGTGTCAGTGGGAGGAATAGTGCCCCATCATTGGTATCAGTGGGAGGAATAGTGCCCCATCATTGGTATCAGTGGGAGGAATAGTGCCCCATCATTGGTGTCAGTGGGAGGAATAGTGCCCCATCATTGGTGTCAGTGGGAACAATAGTGTCCCATCATTGGTGTCAGTGGGAGGAATAGTGCCCCATCATTGGTATCAGTGGGAGGAATAGTGCCCCATCATTGGTATCAGTGGGAGGAATAGCATCCCATCATTGGTATCAGTGGGAGGAATAGTGCCCCATCATTGGTGTCAGTGAGAGGAATAGTGCCCCATCATTGGTATCAGTGGGAGAAATAGTGCTCCATCATTGATGTCAGTGGGAGGAATAGTGCCCCATCATTGGTGTCAGTGGGTGGAATAGTGCCCCATCATTGGTGTCAGTGGGAGGAATAGTGCCCCATCATTGGTGTCAGTGGGCGGAATAGTGCCCCATCATTGGTGTCAGTGGCAGGAATAGTGCCCCATCATTGGTGTCAGTGGGAGGAATAGTGCCCCATCATTGGTATCAGTGGGAGGAATAGTGCCCCATCATTGGTATCAGTGGGAGGAATAGTGCCCCATCATTGGTGTCAGTGGGAGGAATAGTGCCCCATCATTGGTGTCAGTGGGAGGAATAGTGCCCCATCATTGGTGTCAGTGGGAACAATAGTGCCCCATCATTGGTATCAGTGGGAGGAATAGTGCCCCATCATTGGTATCAGTGGGAGGAATAGTGTCCCATCATTGGTGTCAGTGGGAGGAATAGTGCCCCATCATTGGTATCAGTGGGAGGAATAGTGCCCCATCATTGGTATCAGTGGGAGGAATAGTGCCCCATCATTGGTGTCAGTGGGAGGAATAGTGCCCCATCATTGGTGTCAGTGGGAACAATATTGTCCCATCATTGGTGTCAGTGGGAGGAATAGTGCCCCAGCATTGGTGTCAGTGGGAGGAATAGTGCCCCATCATTGGTATCAGTGGGAGGAATAGTGCCCCATCATTGGTATCAGTGGGAGGAATAGCATCCCATCATTGGTATCAGTGGGAGGAATAGTGCCCCATCATTGGTGTCAGTGAGAGGAATAGTGCCCCATCATTGGTATCAGTGGGAGAAATAGTGCTCCATCATTGATGTCAGTGGGAGGAATAGTGCCCCATCATTGGTGTCAGTGGGCGGAATAGTGCCCCATCATTGGTGTCAGTGGGAGGAATAGTGCCCCATCATTGGTGTCAGTGGGCGGAATAGTGCCCCATCATTGGTGTCAGTGGCAGGAATAGTGCCCCATCATTGGTGTCAGTGGGAGGAATAGTGCCCCATCATTGGTATCAGTGGGAGGAATAGTGCCCCATCATTGGTATCAGTGGGAGGAATAGTGCCCCATCATTGGTGTCAGTGGGAGGAATAGTGCCCCATCATTGGTGTCAATGGGAACAATAGTGCCCCATCATTGGTATCAGTGGGAGGAATAGTGCCCCATCATTGGTGTCAGTGGAAGGAATAGTGCCCCATCATTGGTGTCAGTGGGAGGAATAGTGCCCCATCATTGGTATCAGTGGGAGGAATAGTGTCCCATCATTGGTGTCAGTGGGAGGAATAGTGCCCCATCATTGGTGTCAGTGAGAGGAATAGTGCCCCATCATTGGTATCAGTGGGAGAAATAGTGCTCCATCATTGATGTCAGTGGGAGGAATAGTGCCCCATCATTGGTGTCAGTGGGCGGAATAGTGCCCGATCATTGGTGTCAGTGGGAGGAATAGTGCCCCATCGTTGGTGTCAGTGGGAGGAATAGTGCCCCATCATTGGTGTCAGTGGGAGGAATAGTGCCCCATCATTGGTGTCAGTGGGAGGAATAGTGCCCCATCTTTGGTGTCAGTGGGGGGAATAGTGTCCCATCATTGGTGTCAGTGGGAGGAATAGTGTCCCATCATTGGTGTCAGTGGGAGGAATAGTGCCCCATCATTGGTGTCAGTGGGGGGAATAGTGCCCCATCATTGGTATCAGTGGGAGGAATAGCGTCACATCATTGGTATCAGTGGGAGGAATAGTGCCCCATCATTGGTGTCAGTGAGAGGAATAGTGCCCCATCATTGGTATCAGTGGGAGAAATAGTGCTCCATCATTGATGTCAGTGGGAGGAATAGTGCCTCATCATTGGTGTCAGTGGGAGGAATAGTGCCCCATCATTGGTGTCAGTGGGAGGAATAGTGCCCCATCATTGGTATCATTGGGAGGAATAGTGCCCCATCATTGGTATCAGTGGGAGGAATAGTGCCCCATCATTGGTATCAGTGGGAGGAATAGTGCCCCATCATTGGTGTCAGTGGGAGGAATAGTGCCCCATCATTGGTATCATTGGGAGGAATAGTGCCCCATCATTGGTGTCAGTGGGAACAATAGTGCCCCATCATTGGTATCAGTGGGAGGAATAGTGCCCCATCATTGGTATCAGTGGGAGGAATAGTGTCCCATCATTGGTGTCAGTGGGAGGAATAGTGCCCCATCATTGGTATCAGTGGGAGGAATAGTGCCCCATCATTGGTATCAGTGGGAGGAATAGTGCCCCATCATTGGTATCAGTGGGAGGAATAGTGCCCCATCATTGGTGTCAGTGAGAGGAATAGTGCCCCATCATTGGTATCAGTGGGAGAAATAGTGCTCCATCATTGATGTCAGTGGGAGGAATAGTGCCCCATCATTGGTGTCAGTGGGCGGAATAGTGCCCCATCATTGGTGTCAGTGGGAGGAATAGTGCCCCATCATTGGTGTCAGTGGGCGGAATAGTGCCCCATCATTGGTGTCAGTGGCAGGAATAGTGCCCCATCATTGGTGTCAGTGGGAGGAATAGTGCCCCATCATTGGTATCAGTGGGAGGAATAGTGCCCCATCATTGGTATCAGTGGGAGGAATAGTGCCCCATCATTGGTGTCAGTGGGAACAATAGTGCCCCATCATTGGTATCAGTGGGAGGAATAGTGCCCCATCATTGGTATCAGTTGGAGGAATAGTGTCCCATCATTGGTGTCAGTGGGAGGAATAGTGCCCCATCATTGGTGTCAGTGAGAGGAATAGTGCCCCATCATTGGTATCAGTGGGAGAAATAGTGCTCCATCATTGATGTCAGTGGGAGGAATAGTGCCCCATCATTGGTGTCAGTGGGCGGAATAGTGCCCCATCATTGGTGTCAGTGGGAGGAATAGTGCCCCATCGTTGGTGTCAGTGGGAGGAATAGTGCCCCATCATTGGTGTCAGTGGGAGGAATAGTGCCCCATCATTGGTGTCAGTGGGAGGAATAGTGCCCCATCATTGGTGTCAGTGGGGGGAATAGTGTCCCATCATTGGTGTCAGTGGGAGGAATAGTGTCCCATCATTGGTGTCAGTGGGAGGAATAGTGCCCCATCATTGGTGTCAGTGGGGGGAATAGTGCCCCATCATTGGTATCAGTGGGAGGAATAGCGTCACATCATTGGTATCAGTGGGAGGAATAGTGCCCCATCATTGGTGTCAGTGAGAGGAATAGTGCCCCATCATTGGTATCAGTGGGAGAAATAGTGCTCCATCATTGATGTCAGTGGGAGGAATAGTGCCCCATCATTGGTGTCAGTGGGCGGAATAGTGCCCCATCATTGGTGTCAGTGGGAGGAATAGTGCCCCATCGTTGGTGTCAGTGGGAGGAATAGTGCCTCATCATTGGTGTCAGTGGGAGGAATAGTGCCCCATCATTGGTGTCAGTGGGAGGAATAGTGCCCCATCGTTGGTGTCAGTGGGAGGAATAGTGTCCCATCATTGGTATCAGTGGGAGGAATAGTGCCCCATCATTGGTATCAGTGGGAAGAAATAGTGCCCCAATGTTGGTGACAGTGAGAGTAACAGTGCTGGATAAAGACTAGCAAAGGGCCACATCTGGCCCCCAGGCCGCAGTTTGGAGACCCCTGGTCTAGGGGAGAGGAGAAACACTTTTACTGGCCTGATGCTCCGCTCTCCCTCCAGAAAATGCTCCACCACGCTCCGATGGTGGACTATCCCTTGGTGTCATCGCGTTTAATGTGGATCTATGGTCTTTGGACGTCAGGGTCATAGACTGCTAAAGCATGGGGGAGAAGATGCTACGGGGACTAGTCCAGCAGCGGGGAGAAGCGGAGAATCAGGTATGTAAATCTTTTATTGCTCTCCTAGACCTCCTTAATCCTTGCATTGTGGGTACAACCCCACTGCAAGGGATCATTTTTTTAGTTGCCTGGAGTTGGGTTTTAAGCAGAGGCGGACTGACCATTGGGGAACTCGGGCGCTGCCCGAGGGCCTGGGGTCAGTAGGGAGCCCCATGATATGTCCCTGGTACCTTTCATAGGCTTTATTGGGTGTGGTTTGAGTATGGGTGAGGACACAAGGGCCCCATGATCCCCTATTGCCCGGGGGCCCATGGGTTGTCAGTCCACCCCTGTGTAGGACATTGGGTCTCCTAAAGCAGTAGGTGTTCTCATTCAGGTCTTAAGGAATGTACATGGACACAGGGGCCCCATGATCCCCTATTGCCCGGGGGCCCCATGAGTTGTCAGTCCGCCCCTGGTTTTAAGTAATTCATGTTGTTCTTAGCAGCTCTGCTCATCCTACACCTCCTCCAATAGTCCTGTTCTGTGTCAACATTAGAGATTAGAAGAGTGGAAACCCATCAATTTACTGAAGGAAGAGGAGAGCAAACTGAGCCGCTGAATTCCCGCTGGAAGAGGGAGCAGGAGGATCTCACCTGCAGAGTCGGAGAGGAGAGGAGGCGGGCAGAGCTGCCGAGTCAGCAAGGGGAGGAAGAGTAGGGTGAGCAAATGCTGGGAAGAGGGAGCAAAGGTAAGCTGAGCTACTGATAGGACTACTTGAACAACAACAATGCTTCTGCTGAACTTGAGGATGCATTGCTCCACAGTACCTGCAGTTACATAGGTCATTAAGGGCTTTTAAATCTAATTTAATGCTTGCTTAGTATATGCAAATAGTTGATTTTCATAGTCTGGCCACAGATTCACTTTTAGTACTCTGATGTGAAAAGACTTGCACATTCTTCAGTATCCATTTTAGAACCTTCCACCTACTTTTCTCTATTATACACCTTACCCTCCTAATAGAGATCTTTTCTTCTATAGGTTCTACCTTTTACTCTGCTGCCTAGTACACCTGATTGCTGGCTCCCTCATCCATACTCCTTATGCTCTGTTCTTCCCTCATGGAAGAAAAATATATTTTTCATATATTTTAAAAATATTCTTCCCAAATATTTTGACATATATTTGAAATACTACAATTTTGGCCATATTCAATATATTTCAATAAATAAATAAATATATATATATATATATATATATATACACACTGTATGTTGAAATGCATTTTTGTTACAAAATAAATGAAAAATATTTTAAAAAATACATTTTCAAATATACTGTACGTTCTTTAAAAATACAAATCTACATTTTTGGAACACATTTACAAATATATGTTAAAATTACTTTTTCATATGTTAAAAAAAATCTGAAGAATATATTTAAAAAATATATATTTAAAAAAAATATTCTTCATATATTTTGTAATATATAAAAAACACATTTCAACATACAGTATATGTTTATATATATATATATATATATATATATATATATATATATATATACACATACATACACACATATATATACACTGCATGTTGAAATGCTTTTTTTTGTATATTACAAATTATATGAAAGATATTTTTAAAAATATATATTTTTTAAATATATTCTTCAGATTTTTTTTAACATATAAAGAAGTCATTTTAACATATATTTGTACATATATTTGTAAATGCATTCCAGAAATTTACATTTGTATTTTTAAAGACATACACTATATTTGAAATGTATTTTTAAAAATATTTTTCATATATTTTGTAATATATAAAAAACACATTTCAACATGCAGTATATATATATATACAGTTGCAAGAAAAAGTATGTGAACCCCTTGGGATTACGTGGAGTTTTGCATGAATTGGGCATAAAATGTGCTCTGAACATTATCTAAGTCACAACAGTAGAAGAACACAGTCTGCTGAACATAATACTACACAAACATTAGATGTTGCCATGGTTTAATTGCACATAACATGTAAACATTCACAGTGCAGGGAGGAAAAAGTATGTGAGGCCGTAGCTTAATGACTTCTCCCAGAGCTAATTGGAGCCAGGAGTGAGCCAACCTTGACTCCAATCAGTGTGATGATATTGGATGTGTTGCTAACAGCTGTCCTGCCCTTAAAAAACACACACCTGTTTTGGGTTTACTGGTTTCAAGAAGCACTGTCTGATATGAACCATGCCTCGCAGAAAAGAGCTCTCAGAAGACCTACGATGAAGAATTGTTGACTTGCATGAAGCTGGAAAGGGTTACAAAAGTATCTCCAAAAGCCTTGATGTTCATGTGTCCACGGTAAGACAGACTGTCTACAAATGGAGAAAGTTTAGCACTGTTGCTACTCTCCCTAGGTGTGGTCGTCCTGTAAAAATGACTGCAA
Source organism: Staurois parvus (assembly GCF_062004578.1). Lineage (NCBI taxonomy): Eukaryota > Metazoa > Chordata > Amphibia > Anura > Ranidae > Staurois > Staurois parvus. Next base: position 51,913 of record NW_028319544.1, read on the forward strand.
GAGCACAGCGCAGAATGCTGCATGAGGTAAAGAAGAATCCCAGAGTGTCAGCTAAAGACCTACAGAAATCTCTGGCACATGCTAACATTTTTGTTGACACATCTACAATAAGGAAAACATTAAACAAGAATGGAGTACATGGGAGGACACCACAGAGGAAGTCATTGCTGTCCAAAAAGAATATTGCAACACGTTTGAAGTTTGCAAAAGAGCACCTGGATGTTCCACAGCACTACTGGCAGAATACACTGTGGACAGATGAAACCAAGATTGAGTTGTTTGGGAAGAACACACAACACTATGTGTGGAGAAAAAAAGGCACAGCACACCAACATCAAAACCTCATCCCCACTGTGAAACATGGCGGAGGGAGCATCATGGTTTGGGGCTGCTTTGCTGCCTCAGGGCCTGGACGGATTATTGTCATTGATGGGAAAATGAATTCCAGAGTTTATCAAGACATTTTGCAGGAAAATGTACGACCATCTGTCCGCCAACTGAAGCTCTGCAGAGGATGGGTGATGCAACAGGACAATGACCCAAAGCATACAAGTAATTCAACAAAACAATGGCTGCAACAGCACAGAATACGCCTTCTGGAGTAGCCCAGTCAGAGTCCTGACCTCAACCCTATTGAAATGCTGTGGCATGACCTTAAGAGAGCGATTCACACCAGACATCCCAAGAATATTGCTACACTGAAACAGTTTTGTGAAGAGGAGTGGTCCAAAATGACTCCAGATCGTTGTGCAGGCCTGATCTGCAACTACAGAAAACGTTTGGTTGAGGTTATTGCTGCCAAAGGAGGGTCAACCAGTTATTAAGTCCAAAGGTTCACATACTTTTTCCTCCCTGCACTGTGAATGTTTACATGTTATGTGCAATTAAACTATGGCAACATCTAATGTTTGTGTAGTATTATGTTCAGCAGACTGTGTTCTTCTATTGTTGTGACTTAGCTGACGTTCAGAGCACATTTTATGCCCAATTCATGCAAAACTCCACGTAATCCCAAGGGGTTCACATACTTTTTCTTGCAACTGTATATATATATATACACACTGCGTATTGAAATGCTTTTTTTTGTATATTACAAATTATATGAAAGATATTTTTAAAAATATATATTTTTTAAATATATTCTTCAGATTTTTTTTAACATATAAAAAAGTCATTTTAACATATATTTGTACATATATTTGTAAAGGCATTCCAAAAATTTAGATTTGTATTTTTAAAGACATACACTATATTTGAAATTTATTTTTAAAAATATTTTTCATATATTTTGTAATAAAAATTAATTTCAACATACTATATATATATATGTGTTTATTTAAATATATCTTAAAACATACAGTATAATATATTGAATATGGGCAAAATTGTAGCATTTCAAATATATGTTAATATATTTGGGAAGAATATTTTTAAAATATATTTCAGATATATTTTTCTTCCATGTGGGAGACAGCGGTGACTGACAGTCTGCTCAGAGAACTCAGTGATCAGTGGTCATGTGATCGCTGAGTTCACAACCTAGAGCCGGTGGGGAACAGATGCACCCTCAGACTGATGCTGCATCCACCTAGGTAAGTATGAATTTAAAAAAAAAAAAAAGAGATCCTTCTCTTTTAAGTGAGGGGGTAGTTGGGGGGATGCAATAAACACAGCTCAACTGGGTGCTTTTAATGCCCCCCCTTCCCAAATGCAAGACTAAACAAGTTCTAATAACTGTGCTTTGCTGATAGCCCATAGAGGGGCAGAACTCTGTAAAGGGCAATTCTCAGCTGCACTTTCTATCAATGAATTCATTTCAGGTTCTTGGTATTGTTTGTGAGATAAGGTCAATGTCCCGTTATTCCAGGACTGGGAAGGTCATTAAAGTGTTACTAAACCCCCAACAGTGCAATCAGTCTGTAGATGCAGTAAAGCACGCTTGTTATACTCACTGTGGAACCTAAGGGGTTAATCCTCCGCATTGTGTAAAAAGGCTGTTTGATCCTGTCTTCTCTGCCCCTCCTCTTGTTCAAATGTCCATGTTGATGAGACAGACTGAACCCCTAGCCCGTCTGCACATGCTCAGTTTAATGTGTATTGCTAGAGATGTTTTTTTTTTCTTGGGAGAGTGCATGTGATCAGTACAGGGCCAATCAGCACTGTCCAGACAGAGGTTCAGGGGTTCTGCATCCTTATAGAGCAGAAAGAAAACTCCTCCTACAAGCTTTAACCGGAGCTGTGCTGAAGTCACAAGACTGCTCTAACTGCTGATAAGAAAAGGGATTTAGCAATTTATATTTACTAAAATAATTGCATTTCCATGTTGTGTGTACTGTGGGAGAGCAGATATAGTGAATGCGGGGTCCGGGGAGAGCGGATATAGTGAATGCGGGGTCCGGGGAGAGCGGATATAGTGAATGCGGGGTCCGGGGAGAGCGGATATAGTGAATGCAGGGTCCGGGGAGAGCGGATATAGTGAATGCAGGGTCCGGGGAGAGCGGATATAGTGAATGCGGGGTCCGGGGAGAGCGGATATAGTGAATGCGGGGTCCGGGGAGAGCGGATATAGTGAATGCAGGGTCCGGGGAGAGCGGATATAGTGAATGCAGTGTCCGAGGGAGAGCGGATATAGTGAATGCAGGGTCCGGGGAGACCAGATATAGTGAATGCAGGGTCCGGGGAGACCAGATATAGTGAATGCAGGGTCCGGGGAGAGCATATATAGTGAATGCAGGGTCCAGGGAGAGCGGATATAGTGAATGCGGGGTCCAGGGAGAGCGGATATAGTGAATGCGGGGTCCGGGGAGAGCGGATATAGTGAATGCGGGGTCCGGGGAGACCGGATATAGTGAATGCGGCTTCGGGGAGAGCTGATATAGTGAATGCAGTGTCCGAGGGAGAGCGGATATAGTGAATGCAGGGTCCGGGGAGAGCGGATATAGTGAATGCAGTGTCCGAGGGAGAGCGGATATAGTGAATGCAGGGTCCGGGGAGAGCGGATATAGTGAATGCGGGGTCCGGGGAGAGCGGATATAGTGAATGCGGGGTCCGGGGAGAGCGGATTTAGTGAATGCGGGGTCCGGGGAGAGCGGATATAGTGAATGCGAGGTCCGGGGAGAGCGGATATAGTGAATGCGGGGTCCGGGGAGAGCGGATATAGTGAATGCGGGGTCCGGGGAGAGCGGATATAGTGAATGCGGGGTCCGGGGAGAGCGGATATAGTGAATGCGGGGTCCGGGGAGAGCGGATGTAGTGAATGCAGGGTCCGGGGAGAGCGGATATAGTGAATGCGGGGTCCGGGGAGACCAGATATAGTGAATGCTGGTTCCAGGGAGAGCAGATATAGTGAATGCAGGGTCCGGGGAGAGCGGATATAGTGAATGCAGGGTCCGAGGGAGAGCGGATATAGTGAATGCAGGGTCCGGGGAGACCAGATATAGTAAATGCAGGGTCCGGGAAAAGCGGATATAGTTAATGCGGGGTCCGGGGAGAGCAGATATAGTGAATGCGGGGTCCGGGGAGAGCGGATATAGTGAATGCGGGGTCCAGGGAGAGCAGATATAGTGAATGCAGGGTCCGAGGGAGAGCGGATATAGTGAATGCAGGGTCCGGGGAGAGCGGATATAGTGAATGCGGGGTCCGGGGAGAGCGGATATAGTGAATGCGGGGTCCGGGGAGAGCAGATATAGTGAATGCTGGGTCCAGGGAGAGCAGATATAGTGAATGCTGGGTCCAGGGAGAGCAGATATAGTGAATGCGGGGTCCGGGGAGAGCGGATATAGTGAATGCAGGGTCCGGGGAGAGCGGATATAGTGAATGCAGGGTCCGGGGAGAGCGGATATAGTGAATGCAGGGTCCGGGGAGAGCGGATATAGTGAATGCGGGGTCCGGGGAGACCGGATATAGTGAATGCGGGGTCCGGGGAGAGCGGATATAGTGAATGCAGGGTCCGGGGAGAGCGGATATAGTGAATGCAGGGTCCTGGGAGAGCGGATATAGTGAATGCAGGGTCCGGGGAGAGCGGATATAGTGAATGCAGGGTCCGGGGAGACCGGATATAGTGAATGCGGGGTCCGGGGAGACCGGATATAGTGAATGAGGGGTCCGGGGAGAGCGGATATAGTGAATGCGGGGTCCGGGGAGAGCGGATATAGTGAATGCGGGGTCCGGGGAGAGCGGATATAGTGAATGCGGGGTCCGGGGAGAGCGGATGTAGTGAATGCAGGGTCCGGGGAGACCAGATATAGTGAATGCTGGTTCCAGGGAGAGCAGATATAGTGAATGCAGGGTCCGGGGAGAGCGGATATAGTGAATGCAGGGTCCGGGGAGACCAGATATAGTAAATGCAGGGTCCGGGAAAAGCGGATATAGTTAATGCGGGGTCTGGGGAGAGCGGATATAGTGAATGCGGGGTCTGGGGAGAGCGGATATAGTGAATGCGGGGTCCGGGGAGAGCGGATATACTGAATGCGGGGTCCGGGGAGAACGGATATAGTGAATGCGGGGTCCGGGAAGAGCGGATATAGTGAATGCGGGGTCAGGGAAGAGCGGATATAGTGAATGCAGGGTCCGGGTAGAGCGGATATAGTGAATGCAGGGTCCGGGGAGAGCGGATATAGTGAATGCAGGGTCCAGGGAGAGCGGATATAGTGAATGCAGGGTCCGGGGAGAGCGGATATAGTGAATGCGGGGTCCAGGGAGACCAGATATAGTGAATGCGGGGTACGGGGAGAGCGGATATAGTGAATGCAGGGCTTGGGGAGAGCAGATATAGTGAAAGCGGGGTCCGGGGAAAGCAGATATCGTGAATGCGGGGTCCGGGGAGAGCGGATATAGTGAATGCGGGTCCGGGGAGAGCGGATATAGTGAATGCAGGGTCCGGGGAGAGCAGATATAGTGAATGCAGGGTCCGGGGAGAGCGGATATAGTGAATGCGGGGTCCGGGGAGAGCGGATATAGTGAATGCAGGGTCCGGGGAGAGCGGATATAGTGAATGCGGGGTCCGGGGAGAGCGGATATAGTTAATGCAGGGTCCGGGGAGACCGGATATAGTGAATGCTGGGTCCAGGGAGAGCAGATATAGTGAATGCAGGGTCCGAGGGAGAGCAGATATAGTGAATGCAGGGTCCGAGGGAGAGCGGATATAGTGAATGCAGGGTCCGGGGAGAGTGGATATAGTGAATACAGGGTCCGGGGAGAGCGGATATAGTGAATGCTGGGTCCGAGGGAGAGCGGATATAGTGAATGCAGGGTCCGGGGAGAGTGGATATAGTGAATGCGGGGTCCGGGGAGACCGGATATAGTGAATGCTGGGTCCGGGGAGAGCGGATATAGTGAATGCTGGGTCCAGGGAGAGCGGATATAGTTAATGCAGGGTCCGGGGAGACCAGATATAGTGAATGCGGGGTCCGGGGAGAGCAGATATAGTGAATGCTGGGTCCAGGGAGAGCAGATATAGTGAATGCTGGGTCCAGGGAGAGCAGATATAGTGAATGCGGAGTCCGGGGAGAGCGGATATAGTGAATGCAGGGTCCGGGGAGAGCGGATATAGTGAATGCAGGGTCCGGGGAGAGCGGATATAGTGAATGCAGGGTCCGGGGAGAGCAGATATAGTGAATGCGGGGTCCGGGGAGACCGGATATAGTGAATGCGGGGTCCGGGGAGAGCGGATATAGTGAATGCAGGGTCCGGGGAGAGCGGATATAGTGAATGCAGGGTCCTGGGAGAGCGGATATAGTGAATGCAGGGTCCGGGGAGAGCGGATATAGTGAATGCAGGGTCCGGGGAGACCGGATATAGTGAATGCGGGGTCCGGGGAGACCGGATATAGTGAATGAGGGGTCCGGGGAGAGCGGATATAGTGAATGCTGGGTCCAGGGAGAGCGGATATAGTGAATGCGGGGTCCGGGGAGAGCGGATATAGTGAATGTGGGGTCCGGGGAGACCAGATATAGTGAATGCAGGGTCCGGGGAGACCAGATATAGTGAATGCAGGGTCCGGGGAGACCAGATATAGTGAATGCAGGGTCCGGGGAGACCAGATATAGTGAATGCAGGGTTCGGGGTTTAGTAACACTTTAATGACCTCTATGGCAGAAGCAGGCGAGAAGGGAAGTCCTACAAGGAGGACCATACATGCTTCCATACTGTATTTCTCCCTTAGACAAAGCTTGCATGCCCCATAAACTGGGAATATAAATGTAGATTCTTAAACAACCAGAGAAGCCGATTAATTTTTGCAAAAACTTGCTTTGATTAGAGTGATAGCTGAACTCCGGGCCGATATAAAAGACACATTTACACAGAGCCGTATTCAAGAATCAAGCATTAAACATACATCACAAATGATGGAACCTGAGTACAGAAATACCTGAACCTGTCCTGTGTCTTGGCAAGCGCCCTCTGCACTACAAAATTCAGACTGGGAGACACAAGGGCAGGACTGGTGTGCCGCATGCCAGTGTACTGACAAGGAACATACTGATAGGAGGAGAGAGCAGAGCGGCAGAGGGATGACCTCATCAGCCTGTTTCTGCTCTTCCACTGAGCATTCAGCAGGCTAGGGATGGGGACAAGACAGCACTTTATTTTGTGTATGGACTATAATGAAGATCGCGGTATTATCTGACTGGTTGTGCTGTGTGGCAGAGCTGTGCAAATCTCAGGACTGGATGGACTATATCAGTCAGATACAATCTAAATATTTGTATTATACGGAAGCCTTCCTGAACCCTCTAGGGGCTGCTTGGGGTTCCATAAGTAGTGCTGGACTGATTGCCCACCTGACGGTGCCTGCATGGTTCTGGTACTGACAGCACTTGGCTGAGTCAGGAGCATGGGGGCGGTGGCTATCAGTGTAATAGACACTGCTCTGACCACTGATGGAAGGGGCATTCCTCTCACTGTCCACCAATGTAAAGGGGCCCTTCTCCCACTGACCACCAATGTAAAGGGGCCCTTCTCCCACTGACCACCAATGTAAAGGGGTCCTTCTCCCACTGTCCACCAATGTAAAGGGGCCCTTCTCCCACTGACCACCAATGTAATTGGGTCCTTCTCCCACTGACCACCAATATAAAGGGGGTCCTTCTCCCACTGACCACCAATATAAAGGGGCCCTTCTCCCACTGACCACCAATGTAATTGGGTCCTTGTTTCACTGACCACCAATGTAAAGGGTTCCTTCTCCCACTGACCGCCAATATAAAGGGTCCTTGTCCCACTGATTGCCAATGTAAAGGGGTCCTTCTCCCACTGTCCACCAATATAAAGGGGTCCTTCTCCCACTGACCACCAATATAAAGGGGTCCTTCTCCCACTGACCACCAATGTAAAGGGTTCCTTCTCCCTCTGACCACCAATGTAAAGGGGTCTTTCTCCCTCTGACCGCCAATATAAAGGGTCCTTCTCCCACTGATTGCCAATGTAAAGGGGTCCTTCTCCCACTGTCCACCAATATAAAGGGGTCCTTCTCCCACTGACCACCAATGTAAAGGGGTCCTTCTCCCACTGACCAACAATATAAAGGGGTCCTTCTCTCACTGTCCAACAATATAAAGGGGTCCTTCTCCCACTGACCAACAATATAAAGGGGTCCTTCTCTCACTGTCCACCAATATAAAGGGGTCCTTCTCCCACTGTCCACCAATATAAAGGGGTCTTTCTCCCACTTACCACCAATATAAAGGGGTCCTTCTCCCACTGACCACCAATATAAAGGGGTCCTTCTCCCACTGACCGCCAATATAAAGGAGTCCTTCTCCCACTGACCACCAATATAAAGGGGTCTTTCTCCCACTGACCACCAATGTAAAGGGGTCTTTCTCCCACTGACCTCCCATTCTTCCCACTAACCACCGTTATAACAAGAAGTTCTTGCCACTGACCACCAAAAGCCCAAAGCACAAAAGGCAGAGCCCATGCCTTCCTGGGGCCCCAGGCCCCCTTCATCGGGGCCGGGAAGGTGGCTGTAATGGAGGTTTGTACTGGACACACAATCCTAGTTGTAGATAGAGATGTATGAATACTTTGTACTTAAAGCTGAACTCCAGGCAAACCGATGAACTACATGAAAGTGAGCCGCTTCCCCTGCCAAAGGATTTGTGCTTCTGTTTATCCATTCTGGAGATTTACACAGCTCCGCCACACAGCACAGCCCTGATTTATCTCTGCTGCGGGTCAGTAACACTTACGGGTCTTGTCCTGCACCCAGCCTGTAACTGGACTTTAAAAGGAGAAACAGTAGACTGTTGAGTTCTCTCTGCCACTCTGCTCTCTCCTCCTACCAGCATGTTCCTTGTTAGCACATAAAAAATAACAGCATACCGGGTTGGCTCTTTGTGAATGCTTTTCCCTCTGCCAGTCTGTGCTCTGCTGTACAGGGACTGTAATAGGCTGATATCTGGGTACTTTACTACTTGCATTTCAGAAAATACATTTAATGATATATTCATGAATACAGAGCTGCATTAAAGTGGTTGTCAATGAGCAAAGCATATCCTTCTATAGTGTGTGCTTGCCTCAATCCAAAGCACCAAGTGTGATTTCTGTCTCTGTCACTTCTGACAGTCTATGCAATCCTGGGAGACGCCCCCGTCCTCTAGAAAACAGCAGGTGACTGACAGCCTCATCTGTGCATGTTTCCCTATGAGACTGTGTAGGGGGGAAGGCGGGGGTGTCCTTTCCCTCCACTCAGGTCTCAGATTACACTCAGCAACCTGCTCTATGCTGTGCAGTGTGTAGCATCAGCACCTCCACCTCCTGCCTACTGTTTAAAATGTGTATTTTAGGAAGCTGTAGAGGAGAGGGTGGTTGTCAACCTCTGAAATATATAATGAGCAAAGCATATCCTTCTATAGTGTGTGCTTGCCTCAATCCAAAGCACCAAGTGTGATTTCTGTCTGCTCTCTGTCACTTCTGACAGTCTATGCAATCCTGGGAGACCCCCCCCCCCCCCCCCCGTCCTCTAGCAAACAGCAGGTGACTGACAGCCTCATCTGTGCTTATTTCCCTATGAGACTGTGTAGGGGGGGAGGCGGGGTGTCTTTTCCCTCCACTCAGGTCTCAGAGTACACTCAGCAACCTGCTCTATGCTGTGCAGTGTGCAGCATCAGAACCTCCACCTCCTGCCTGCTGGAGCTGGGAAATGCAGTGTGTAACATCAGCACCTCCACCTCCTACCTGCTGTTTAAAATGTGTATTTTAGGAAGCTGTAGAGGAGGGGGTTGCAGATAAACAGGTACAACGTATGTACATTTAATGGTATATTCATGAATACAGAGCTACATTAAAGTGGTTGTAAACCTCTGAAATATATAATGAGCAAAGCATATCCTTCTATAGTGTGTGCTTGCCTCAATCCAAAGCACCAAGTGTGATTTCTGACAGTCTGTGCCAGCACCAGGCATTCCTGGGAGACAACCCCCCCCTACTCCAGCAAGCAGCAGGTGACTGACAGCCTCATCTGCTTGTTTCCCTATGAGACTGTGTGGGGGGGAGGCGGGGGGGGTCCTTTCCCTCCACTCAGTTCTCAGATGACACTCAGCAACCTGCTCTATGCTGTGCAGTGTGCAGCATCAGCACCTCCGCCTCCTGCCTGCTGGAGCTGGGAAATGCTGATTAAAAGGTGTACTTTAGGAAGCTGTAGAGGAAAGGGTGTAGCAGATAAACAGGTACAACTTATGTAGGAGAATTTGTTTCATCTCTGCGTATCACCCTGTGGGTGTATGGAAGGGTTTTACAACCACTTTAAATTGCCCCCTTTAGATCTGCAAGGAGTTCAGCTTTGAACATTTTACCGGAAACCTGGATGAATAGAATGCAGTTTTATAGGATTGAACTCATTTTTTTGTCACTTTTATGCTGACGGATTCCTCAGCTGGAGCCGTCTATAGTGAATGCGGAAGTCGAATGCAAGGCAGTGAATGCGGGTTGGCTCCTGTGTCACCCATGACGATTAATCAGTACAACTCACCAGAGCCACGAGAGCTGCAGCTGCGCCTACAAATGCGGCGATGAAAAGGTGGAACGTCATCTGGAACTAAAGAGAAAAAAAAAAAAGAGTTATAGCCTTTTATTCTTTTTTGTAACCCGAATATCGCTATCGCATTAAAGTCAATGGGAGGCGGTATTTGCATTGAAGTCAATGGGAGGCGATTTTGCATTGAAGTCATGGGGAGACATTTTTGGCATTGAAGCCAATGGGAGGTGTTTTTGCCTTGTCGTCAGTGGGAGGCACTTTTGCAATGAAGTCAAAGAGAGGTGATTTTGAATTGAAGTCAATAGAGGGCATTTTTGCATTGATGTCAAGGGGCACGATTTTGCACTGAAGCTAATGGGATGCGATTTTACACTGAAGTCAATGGGAGGAGTTTTTGCATTGAAGTCAATAGAGGGCGTTTTTGCACGGAAGACAATGGGACACGATTTTGCACTGAAGCTAATGGGATGCGATTTTCCACTGAAGTCAATGGGGGGCGTTTTTTGCATTGAAGCTAATGTGGGGCAATTTTCCGCTGAAGTCAATGGGAGGCAGTGTGTGAACGCGGGCACCAGACGCAATTTCTAATCACCACGGCGACCTGATGCCTGAGAATTGTGGAGCCCTAGGGGGACAGGATTTTGCATTGAAGCTAATGGGACGCGATTTTCCACTGAAGTCAATGGGAGGCGTTTTTGCATTGAAGTCAATAGAGGGCGTTTTTGCATTGAAGACAATGGGACACACTTTTGCACTGAAGCTAATGGGACGTGATTTTCCACTGACGTCATTGGGAGGCATTTTTGCATTGAAGCTAATGGGACGCAATTTTCTGCTGAAGTCAATGGGAGGCAGTGTGTGAACGCGGGCACCAGATGCAATTTCTAATCACCATGGCGACCTGATGCCTGGGAATTGTGGAGCCCTAGATCCTGCCAGAAATCCAATGCTCTGATAACTTCTTGTGCTCTCTGTCTCTGCTGTACTGTTATCAGTTGCATTATTCCCAGCTCAGGGGCGGACTGACAACTCATGGGGCCCCTGGGCAATAGGAGATCATGGGGCCCCTGTGTTCTTGCCCAAACTCAAAAAAGCCTATGAAAAAGGTACCAGGGGCATCTCATGGGGCCCCCTACTGACCCCGGGCCTCTGGCAGTGCCCGAGTTTACAAATGGTCAGTCCGCCCCTGTCCCAGCTATATCTTTGATCTACCCAACCCCAACTCCCATGTATGGAGATAAGAATAGGGGGAGTTGTTCTGTAGTTCTCTAGTCTTGTCCTAGGGCAACAATGCTGATGAAACCCACGCAGGCACAGGGAGAACATGCAAACTGCAGGCAGGAGGTGCTGTGGCTGGGATTCGAACCAACAACCCTAGCACTGCCAGGTGGAAGTGCTAACTATTTAGCCACTGTACTGCCCAAAAATGCAGTCCAGTGAATGAGCGTTGTCACCCTAGGACAGGAAGTGTGTTACTGGCAGGATCACCAGGTGAAAATAAAAGGGGAAAATGAATGCAGCCACCATATCTAGTGTCTGGTAAACTGGAATACGTTCAGTTTTTGTGCCTGGGTTATGTAGGCTTTAATCTACTGATTATGACATTTTTCATTGTTGTAGAAATATTTTTCAACACAAATTATCGGTTTCATTTTTACACATGTATGATGTCTGTTCCATGTATAATGTACCCTTCGTGGAATATCCGGTGAAACTAAAGAGATGAAAAACTAGGGCTGGTGTAAAGGGGGAGTTTTTTTTTTTATATTAGGGTAGTCCGGGGGAGGGGGGATGTTTGATAATATCTCTGCCAAGACAAAGTCAGTAGATACAAGGGAGAGCTTTTTTGTCTTTTTTTGTTTTTTTTGTTTTTTTTTAATATCCCAAAATAATATGTCAGTAATTTATTCACGGACTTCCTAAAATTGTAAGTTACAGAAAGGTCCATTTTAAGCAAGACTGGTCCTGAGGACATGTTTGTGTAGAACTTGTGCGAAGCAATGGAGGTCTAGCAATTCTATAAAGTTCTTTTAAGTGCTGAAAACAAATAAAAACCATCATTCTAACCTCACTGGTTTTGCAGATGGCAAGTAGACTGGCTCCACACACTTTTCCGGGGAAAGCATTCCATGGCAGAACTCCTGTAGGAAAAGAACCAATAGTGAACAGCTTTGAAGAACACATGTGTGATTAAAGGCTTCAAGTTCTATTTTTCAGGATTGGGATGTATCTGGAAGACACTATTTAGCTAATATTTTGTTATTTAATTGACCAATAATATACGATACATGGCTAGAAGTATGTGGACCTCCCTCCAAATGATGGAGTTAGGGTGTTTCCAGTGAAGGGTACTGTAGATTCTACAGCATACAAAGACATTTTAGGCAATTATGGTCTTCAACCTTCTGGTAACTGTTTGGGGAAGACCCTTTCTTGTTCCAGCATGACTGTGCCCCTGTGTACAAAGCCACCTCCATATAGACATGGTTCGACCAGTTTGTTCGACCAGCCACTCAAGTTCTTCCACACCAGAACCCTGACCTCAATCCTGCTGAACACCTTTGGGATCAGGTCTTCTCATCCAACATCGGTGCCTGATCTCAACCCTGCTGAACACCTTTGGGATCAGGTCTTCCCATCCAACATCAGTACCTGACCTCAACCCTGTTGAACACCTTTGGGATCAGGTCTTCTCATCCAACATCAGTGCCTGATCTCAACCCTGCTGAACACCTTTGGGATCAGGTCTTCCCATCCAACATCAGTGCCTGATTTCAACCCTGCTGAACACCTTTGGGATCAGGTCTTCCCATCCAACATCAGTGCCTGACCTCAACCCTGCTGAACACCTTTGGGATCAGGTCTTCTCATCCAACATCAGTACCTGATCTCAACCCTGCTGAACACCTTTGGGATCAGGTCTTCTCATCCAACATCAGTGCCTGATCTCAACCCTGCTGAACACCTTTGGGATCAGGTCTTCCCATCCAACATCAGTGCCTGATCTCAACCCTGCTGAACACCTTTGGGATCAGGTCTTCCCATCCAACATCAGTGCCTGATCTCAACCCTGCTGAACACCTTTGGGATCAGGTCTTCCCATGCAACATCAGTACCTGACCTCAACCCTGCTGAACACCTTTGGGATCAGGTCTCATCCAACATCAGTACCTGATCTCAACCCTGCTGAACACCTTTGGGATCAGGTCTTCTCATCAAACATCAGTACCTGACCTCAACCCTGCTGAACACCTTTGGGATCAGGTCTTCTCATCAAATATCAGTGCCTGATCTCAACCCTGAAGAACACCTTTGGAGTGAATTGAAATATCACTTATAAGCCAAGTCTTCTCATCCAACATTCCTACATGACCTCACAAATGCTAGTTAGATGTGGAGGAACTCGAGTGTTCTGTACACAGCCCTGACCTCAACCCTACTTGCCACCTTTGGGATCATGTCTTCTCATCCAACATCAGTGCCTGATCTCAACCCTACTGAACACCTTTGGAGTGAACTGAAACATCACTTGTAAGCCAAGTCTTCTCATCCAACATGACCTCACAAATGCTCATTTGGCTAAATGGGCACAAATTCCCACTTAGGAGCTTGTTATAGCTACAAGGGGTAAGGTTGAGGTAACTCCATACTCAAGTGGCCTGCAAACAGCCCTGCACCCAACCCTGCTGAACATCTTTGGGATGAATCTGAACACTAATCTAGGTCTTCTCATCACATATCAGTACCTGGCCTGACCATAAAGATAAGGTTTGACCAGTTAGATGTGGAGGAACTCGAGTGTTCTGTACACAGCCCTGACCTCAACCCTACGGACCACCTTTGGGATCAGGTCTTCTCATCCAACATCAGTACCTGATCTCAACCCTACTGACCATCTTTGGGATCAGGTCTTCTCATCCAACATCAGTACCTGACCTCAACCCTACGGAACACCTTTGGGATGAATTGGATTGTCAACTGAAAGTCACGTCTTCTCATCCAACATCAGCACCTGACCTCACAAATGTTATTTTGGCTGAATGGGTACAAATTACCAGAGACACATTCCAAAATCTTGAGGAAAGCCTACTATAGCAGCAAATGGGGGAACTCAATATTAACGTCCATGATTTTGGTATTGAATGTCAAAAAAGTTATGGTCAGGTGTCCACAAATTTTGGCTGTAGTGTAAAAAAAATCATAAAGAGTATTTAATTTTCATAAAAGCAATCGGAACAGTTCCTTCTAAGAATATATGATAATATATTGGCATACTTTGTCATAACTGAAACTCGATCATAACTCAAACTTCACACTCACCGTACATGCGTGCGTCAGCGCACAGGTTACTAATGCCAGCTGAGGTCTTTGCTGGAGCTGCAATGGATTGGCAGGTTACCCAAGTGTTGAAGTAAATGTAGACGGGAACAGCAGAGCAGGCAAAGATCAGGATCCACAGGATGGTGACGGCGTATGTGACTCCAACAAACTATAATGAACAGAGTACAGTTCTGGGGTAACCATCAAGGGTAGCACACTTTGCAACAGCAGTGAAAAACTCAGCGCTTAAAGTGTATGTATACCAGGGGCGGACTGACCATTTGGAAACTCGGGCACTGCCTGAGGGCCCGGGGTCAGTAGGGGACCCCATGAGATGCCCCTGGTACCTTTTTCATAGGCTTTTTTGAGTTTTTGCAAGGACACATGGGCCCCATGATCCCCTATTGCCCGGGGGCCCCATGAGTTGTCAGTCCGCCCCTGATGTATACCCTAACGATGAACTTATCTTATTTGCTTCAATTTCTTCTTCTCAATATACTATGGAAAGTGTTTTGTTATATCTGTTCAATAAGTGCCAAAAAAATACATGTTGAATCTGTCAGAAATCTAAGGAGCAGATAACTTTCTGTGATCTCTGCCCATGCAAAAGGAGGATCTGTAGAGATGAGGAGGGGATATGGAGATGACAAAAGGGGAGGAGCTTTGGGTGAGGGGATTAGGAGAGGTTATGGAGATAACAAGGGGGAGAGATGTGCAGGGGTTAGGGAGATGACAAAGGGAGTAGGAGATGAGGAGGAGGGGAAGATGAGGAGATGGGTTATAGAGTTTAGGAAGAGATTAGTGTGAGGAGATGAGGAGGAAGAACATGATGAGGATGAGGGGTCATGGAGATGAAGCGATGATTGGAGATGTGAAAGAAGGGTTATGGGGATGAGGCAATAGTTGGATATGAGAAAGAGGGGTTATGGAGATGAGGAGCAGATGAGGAAGGGGAAGACAATGATGAAGAGGGGTTATGGAGATGAGGTGTTGGGAGAAGATGAAGAGGAGGGATTATGGAGATAAAGATGAGGAAGATGAAGAGGAGGAGGTGTTATGGAGATGGAGCGATGATTGGAGTTGTGAAAGAGGGGTTATGGAGATAAGGCGATGGTTGGAGTTGTGATAGTGGGGTTATGGAGATAAGGCAATAGTTGGAGTTGTGAAAGAGAGATTATGGAGATGAGGAGATGGTTGAAGATGTGAAAGAGGGGGTTATGGAGATGAGGAGTGGATGAGGAAGGAGAAGACAATGATGAAGAGGTATTATGGAGATGAGGTGTTGGGAGAAGATGAAGAGGAGGGATTATGGAGATAAAGATGAGGAAGATGAAGAGGAGGAAGAGTTATGGAGATGGAGCGATGATTGGAGTTGTGAAAGAGGGGTTATGGAGATAAGGCGATAGTTGAAGTTGTGAAAGAGGGGTTATGGAGATAAGGCGATGGTTGAAGTTGTGAAAGAGGGGTTATGGAGATAAGGCGATGGTTGGAGATGTAAAAGAGGGGGTTATGGAGATGAGGAGATGATTGAAGATGTGAAAGAGGGGGTTATGGGGATGAGGAGTGGATGAGGAAGGAGAAGACAATGATGAAGAGGAGTTATGGAGATGAGGTGCAGGGAGAAGATGTAGAGGAAGAGTTATGGAGATGAGGAGGAGGTAGATGTTAAGAGGAATGGTTATGGAGATGAGGAAGAGTTATGGAGATGACTAAGGGAGGAGGAGATAAGGAGGATGGGAGGATGAGTAGGAGTTTATGTAGCTTAGGAAGGAAAAGAGATTCTGGGGGGTGGGGTGAAGAGGGGGACATTGAGGGGTTATGGAGATGAGGCGTTAGTAGGATATGTGAAAGGGGTTATGAAGATGAGGTGAGGAAGATGATAATAAGGAGGAGTTTTGGAGAAGAGGTGTTGGGAGAAGATGTAGAGGAGGGGATATGAAGATGGGAAGCGGGAGGAGACCTGGGAAGGTCTGTGTTCTTTGTAATCCATCAGAAATGAAGTAGGCAGAGCTGACACCATGTGCTTAAGATTTAGAGCTCAAAAGACACAACGTTATCATGATATGGAGGAATACTATATTTCCCTGATCAATTTTATGCAGTTGATGCTGGATGTAGACAAGAGATGGCTGAAAGAGGCTGAAGGGAAAAAAAAGTAGCATTTCATGGTCTTTGCAGCAGAAATGTGCCTTCCTACGGATAAGCCATACTCTGCTGAAGGGGTGTAGGCTGCCATGAGTACGGCTCACCGGTAGGAATGGAGCCACATTGCACATGCGCAATCAGTCAGAAAGGGGCCTCTTGTTTCAGCTTTGATCTTACCTTGTCTGGGTGCCCCAGCCACTTCCCTAAGCAGCGGCAGAGGAGTTCCAAGGTGTGAATTGGCTGCCTTCCCCTGACACTCCTAGGTTTGGGTGGTCCTCCAGTTACAGTTGAGATAAGGCCGCCTTTAATAGAGGGTGGCTTGAACTCTCCCAGAATGTGTTTAATTGCAGTGGTGGTATAAAATCCCTCAGCCAGAAGCAGGATTCCGAACAGGAAAAAGAAGACGGCGATGCCATATATCACATACTGGAAAGCATTTACCCTTTAAGAGAGAACAAAAAGAGTTACACTGGAAAAGATTAGGTATGGAGACATCAGTGGTAAAATCAGCCAGTCTATTCCCCAAGCATGCAAACTTAGGGATTGTCTCAAGCATTGTCATAGCCATCACAACTAATCCCCATAATTTATCTATGTCCTAAGATCATTAGCTCCACCTAGAGGTCATCATGTGGTATTTTCCTGAAATACTTTAATCAGGAACATACCACATTATAGTCATTAGATGGAGCTGAGGGATCTCTTAGCGTTACTTTTAAAGTCTCCTCCATCAGTTGTTTTAGAAACCCTCCTTTAATTCTTTAATCATGCAGCCTAAGCACTGATTTTACTGGTATGAAAATGTTGACTTTTTGACAAAAGTCAACAGCTTAGCCATCATTTCCACCTTTAACCACACTACTTGCCTTAAGCAGTGATGCATGACTATCAAAGGAAGGGCAGAGGGGAATTTGATGGGTGGGCTGTGATTGACAGCCTGGCTTCTCTATGTTATGCAAGAAATGGCGTCTGTCAGTGGTTGAATAACTGGCTCAACTGAGAGAGGATGAGATTAGGTTTTACAAGTGGTTCACAAGCTGAATATAATACAATAGTTTATGTAAACATTAGCAAAGGGAAAGGCTTGCTCTAAGGCCAGGTTACCAAATGGCAATTTTTAGGAATTCTTGACCCCAAGCTCCAGCCTTCCTTTCAGTTTTGCACAATTGGATTGGCTCATCTCCTTTACTGAAAATGCAGGATCATTTTTTTTTATGAATCAAGAGGTTTACTTACACGTGAATGAGATATTCATATTCCTGGTAGTTCTTCGAAAAGTATGTCTCAATCAGTTTTTCAGTTCCACTCAGAGCTTCATGACCACATCCGCAAAACAAGGCCACCCCAGTGAAACAAAGGATGGTGGCAATTACAGAGGCGGTTGGTACGCCAACCATACAACGAACACAGCCATCGTGCCAGCCTGTAATAAAACCACAAAATGGAAAAATATTTGTGTTCTCTGTCTTGTTTTGAGCAATTGTTCTTCTTACGTAATTGTATTTTCATTTCCTTCATTGGATAAAGTTCGACTGGAATTTAGTACACTTTTCATGTTGATATTTTTGCTGATTTTAGGTATTAAGTTTTGTTTTTTGTTTTTTTCAATGCTAACGTTCAATTATTTTTAGTATAATATGAGAGTAAATAATAGGTAGAGTAAATATTAGTCTGTGTAAGGCACATCTCTAGACTAAGCGGGTCAAGACAACTTGGTCTAAGGCAGTGGTTCTCAACCTGTGGGTCGCGACTCCTTTGAGGGTCGAACGACCCTTTCACAGGGGTCGCCTAAGACCATCGAAAACACATATTTCCGATGTGTAAAGAGCAGCTACTGTGTAGAAAGCAGCTACTCTCTTAAAAGCAGCTACTGTGTTGAAAGCAGCAGTATTGGAGGTAAATCAACACTTCATGAATTATAAATACTTGGTAAATAATTTTATGGTTGGGGGGTCACCACAACATGAGGAACTGTATTAAAGGGTCGTGGCATTAGGAAGGTTGAGAACCACTGGTCTAAGGGGACCTGCCCCCCCAGCCTGTGATTGGACAATGAGAGAGTAGCGACACATTGACAAGTTCTCCTCCTCTATCTCTCAGGAAGCTTATGTGTTAACCTTTATTGGATTACAAACCCCCCAATGGATTGGCCAATACCACCCCATACCCCCTCACCAAATGAATGAAATCATCATCATTATGACCATCAAACGTCTTGTATGACTTAAGCATGACCTTCATGATGCCAATAGCTCGGATTTACTTTTATATATGGATAGGTAGGAATGGAATAGCTACCAGTAGACATTTTCCTTTTGTTACTGTGCAATCAAGCCATGGATTGGAGATCCAGAAACTAACAATGTTAGCTTCCATGATCATATCACATGGCAATATTGGGAAGTGGGAAAATGTCCATGTTCAATGATCAGTTCCAACACCAGGTAGTTCAACACAGGCACTATCAAAAGGAATGAACTCCTGCCTGATGGTGCCTGTATAGTCCTAGCTGTCCCTACGAGGAGCAGTACATTTTTACACTGACCAACAATGATGGGCATACACTCCCCCCCCACTGACCATGGAAAGTGGAGATACATTCCTCCCACTGAGAACCAGTTATGAGAACTACACTACACTCCTACTACTGACCACCACTGATGGGGCAATATACTCTAACCACCAAGGATGAGGCACCATTTTCTCCACTGACCACTTATGCTGGGGATTACATTCCTTCCAACTGATCAACAATGACGGGGCTGACCAACAGTGATGGGGCTATGTTTCTCCCATTAACCATCAATAATAAGGCTACATTTCCTTTGGTGGTCAGTGGGAAAAATGCCCCTTACATTGGTGGTTAGACGGAAGAAGCTCCTTACACTGGTGATCAGGGAGAAGAATGCTCCTTACATTGGTGGTCAGTGGGAAGCATGTCCCTTACATTGGTGGTCAGTGGGAAGAATGCTCCTTACGTTGGTGGTCAGTACGAGGAATGCTGTTTACATTGGTGGTCAATGGAAAGAATGCTCCTTACACTGGTGGTCAGTGGGAAGAATGTTCCTTACATTGGGAACCATTGGGAAGAATGAATCGTACATTGGTGGTCAGTGGGAAGAAGTTCCTTACGTTGGGCGTCAGTGGAAAGAATGCTGCTTACATTGGTGGTCAGTGGAAAGAATGCTCCTTACACTGGTGGTCAGTGGGAAGCATGTTCCTACACTGGTGGTCAATGGGGAAAATTCCCTTACTTTTGTGGTCAGTGGGAAGAAAACCCTTTTGTTGGGCATCAGTGGAAAAAATGCTGCTTACATTGGTGGTCAATGGAAAAAATGCTCCTTACACTGGTAGTCAGTGGGAAGAATGTTCCTTACATTGGGAACCATTGGGAAGAATGAATCCTACATTGGTGGTCAGTGGGAAAAAGTCCCTTACGTTGACCGTCAGTGGAAAGAATGCTGCTTACATTGGTGGTCAATGGAAAGAATGCTCCTTACACTGGTGGTCAGTGGGAAGAATGTTCCTTACATTAGGGGCCATTGGGAAGAATGCTTCCTACACTGGTGGTCAATGGGGAGAATTCCCTTACTTTTGTGGTCAGTGGGAAGAAAACCCTTTTGTTGGGCGTCAGTGGTAAGAATGCTGCTTACATTGGTGGTCAGTAGAAAGAAAGCAATTAGATTGGTGGTCGGTAGGAAGAATGCTCCTTACATTGGTGTGGTGCTTACATTGGTGTGGTGGTCATTAGAAAGACCCCTTTACAGATAGCTAAAAAATATTGATGGTTTCAGTGGCTACTTATCAGAGAGGTAGAAACTGGTCTTTGCTTAAGGATCCCCTAGCAACCGCTTGAGGAACCCAGGTTCAGTAAGGTTGGTCTAGAACAGCAATGGGCAAACTACGGCCCGCGGGCCGTATACGGCCCGGCGGACCTTTTTTTCCGGCCCGCGGAGCTAGGCTCCCGCTAGGCTCCTCTCACAGTCCGCCCTGAAGACCGGTGTAGCATGAAAATCTGTCTCCTATGAGGATCTGTCCCCCTCGACGTATCTGCGCATGTGCCGGAGATCGCCGATCGGCTGGTAATGCCTGAAACTGGCACATGCGCAGATACGTCGAGGGGGACAGATCCTCATAGGAGACAGATTTTCATGCTACACCGGAACGGCGCGGGAACACGGCGAGAGGAACGCGCGGAGCAAAGGTAAGTGAATTGACACAGGGGGGACTTGGGGACTTAATATGGGGGATGAATTAATATGGGGAATTAATTACTATAGGGGGGATGAATTACTATATGGGGGATGAATTACTATATGGGGGATGAATTACTATGGGGGATGAATTACTATGGGGGATGAATTACTATATGGGGGATGAATTACTATATGGGGGATGAATTACTATGGGGGATGAATTACTATGGGGAATTAATTACTATAGGGGGGATGAATTACTATATGGGGGATGAATTACTATATGGGGGATGAATTACTATGGGGGATAAATTACTATGGGGGATGAATTACTATATGGGGGATTAATTACTATATGGGGGATGAATTACTATATGGGGGATTAATTACTATATGGGGGATGAATTACTATATGGGGGATGAATTACTATATGGGGGATTAATTACTATGCTTACTATGGGGGAATATTACTATACTTACTATGGATGACACATACACATCATTCATCTACTCTTGGTCCGGCCCCCGGGTCCAATATATGAACCCATTGCGGCCCTCAAGTCAAAAAGTTTGCCCACCCCTGGTCTAGAACATCTTTGTATAATGGAGCATTAACATTATCCCAGGGGCGGAGTGACCATTTGGAAACTCGGGCACTGCCCGAGGGCCCGGGGTCAGTAGGGGGCCCCATGAGATGCCCCTGGTACCTTTTTCATAGGCTTTTTTGAGTTTGGGCAAGGACACAGGGGCCCCATGATCCCCTATTGCCCGGGGGGCCCCATGAGTTGTCAGTCCGCCCCTGCATTATCCTTTACATAAAGTACTTGAACTCAATCATTTAGAGAGACATCCACATACCAGGGGCGGACTGACAACTCATGGGGCCCCCGGGCAATAGGGGATCATGGGGCCCCTGTGTCCTTGCCCAAACTCAAAAAAGCCTATGAAAAAGGTACCAGGGGCATCTCATGGGGCCCCCTACTGACCCTGGGCTCTTGGGCAGCGCCCGAGTTTCCAAATGGTCAGTCCGCCCCTGCCACATACTTTTGGCCATGCAGTGAAGCAGCCATTGACAATAAGAAATTATATTTAAAGACATAATAATAAGATCCCAGCCACGAAAGTTAGCATTATTGTGGAGTATTCATAACCCAAAAAACATTTTCAGGTGACACCTAAGAAAACATAAACATTTATATTGGCACTCTTTATGTCTGGAGGAAAAGAAATTTAATCTCCAAACACGGAAAGGTTTCTTCACAGTGAGAGCTGTGTGAATGTGGAATAGACTCCCTCAAGAGTTGGTTGTGGCCAGCTCAGTGGATTGCTTCAAAAAAGTCCTGGATTGTTTCTCGGATACACAGAATATAACTGGATATAACATTTATAGGCAAAGTTGATCCAGGGAATATCCGATTGCCTCTCGGGGGATCAAAAAGGAATTTTTTTCCCAGCAGGAGCAAATTGGATCGTGCTTTGCTGGGTTTTTGTGTCTTCTTCTGGATCAACTGTGGGTATAGGAATATAACTTTTTTTTTTTTCTATGGTTGAACTGGCTGGACTTTTGTCTTTTTTCAGCCAGACTAACTATGTAACTATATTCTTTTGCTACGGTGTCACCTATGGTGCTAAACAAGCTGATGCATAGTTACTACGTGACCTAAACACTGATCCTTTGTTTGCTTAGATATTTTATTTTTGGTGCATAATGCCCCATGCGGGCCTATCTCAGTATACAGAAACTATATTCATAACCTGCATACAATATAGAACACACCCACATATAGTCACACAAACAGACAATTAGCTTCTGTACTGCAAACAAATGACTGATGTACTGCGGCCAGGCATACCCTGACACCGATTAACACTCATTGCTCCCACGTTGTCGTATGAACGCACAGAATATTACACAACACTGACGATAAATGCTCCGCATTGTATGGTGCTGCAAAGTAATTTAAACCCCAACGAAAAATGCAACAAATGATTTTTATTTATCTGTTTGTTATGTAATTCTAGTAGGGTCATCCTACATGAACACCCACCATGGCTGAGACAATATCGTGTGCTGTTTTAAGCCCCGCTGTCAAATATGATACAAATAATGACATCAGTGTATCAGCCATAGCAATCAAAACTACAGATTGTTTACATGGTTTATGCTGCCTTAAAGATGAGCTCCGGCCTTAGCTTCAGTGCTGCAGAGTTGTACAGGCTCCTCTTCTGTCATTAAATTGCTTACTTTGATTTCACTGCACAATGTGAGCTTCTCACAGTGTGCACTGGAAACTGCAGACAGTCATTTCTTGGCTGGAGGCTGTCCAGCATTATCTAGCAGCACAGTGGCTAAGTGGTTAGCGCTTCTGCCTGGCAGTACTCGGGTCGTTGGTTTGAATCCCAAACCGGGGCGGGCTGACAACTTATGGGGCCCCCCGGGCAATAGGGGATCATGGGGCCCCTGTCTCCTTGCCCAAACTCACAAAAGCCTTTGAAAAAGGTACCAGGGGCATCACATTGGGCCCCCTACTGACCCCGAGCCCTAGGGCAGTGCCCGAGTTTACAAATGGTCAGTCCGCCCCTGATGCCAACTACGGCACCACCTGCCTGGAGTTTGCATGTTCTCCCTGTGCCTGCTTGGGTTTCCTCTGGGTACTCTGGTTTCCTCCCACACTCCAAAGACATGCTGGTAGGTTAATTGGCTCCTGTCTAAATTCTCCCTAGTATGTGTATGTATGAATGTGAGTTAGGGACCTTAGATTGTACACCCCTTGAGGGTTAGGGACTGATGTGAATGTACAATATATATGTGAAGTGCTGTGTAAATTGATGGCGCTATATAAGTACCTGTAATAAATAAATCTAGCGCATAGATGTTAAACTGCGGCCCTCCAGCTGTTGAGCAACTACAACTTCCATCGTGCCTTTGGGAGTCATGCTTGTAACTGCCAGCTTTGCAAAACCTCATGGGACTTGTAGTTTTGCAACAGCTGGAGGGCCACAGTTTGAAACGCCTGATCTAGCGCCTTCTTTCACAGCCTAATTGCCCCTGACCCATTCTTTTTTGATTCCACTGCTTGTATAGTATCAGGGCTGTGGTTTATTGAGAGGAGAAGTGATGCAGAGTGCTCTGGTGTTTTCAAGAAGCACCCTTCCAGCCCCTTGCACCCTCCATGATCTGCCTGCAATATATTATGGCCACCAAGGATGAGGCACAGGCACTGACCACTGATGGTGGGGTTACATTCCTCCGACAGTGATAGGGCTACATGACTCCCATTGACCACCAGTAGTGGAGCTGCATTCCTCCCCCACTGACCAACAATCAACACCAACCATTGACCAACAGTGATAGGGCTGCATGCCTCCCATTGACTACCAATAATGGAGGTAAATTCCTCCCTTTGACCAAAAATCAGCACCAACAGTCAACACTGACCACTGATGGTGGGGTAACAATCCTTCCACTGATCGCCAGTGATGGGGCTACACTCCTCCCTCTGACCATCATAAAGGGGGAAATATATTCTGGCCACCAAGATTGAGGCACCATTTCCCCCACCGACCACTGATGGTGGGGGCTACATTCCTTCCACTGATCAACAGTGATGGAACTACATTCCTCCCATTGACCAACAATCAGCATCAACAGTCAACACTGAGCACTGATGGTGGGGTAACAATCCTTTCACTGATCACTAGTGTTGGGGCTTCACTTCTCCCACTGACCATCATTAAGGGGGAAATATATTCTGGCCACCAAGAATGAGGCACCATTTCCCCCACCGACCACTGATGGTGGGGGCTACATTCCTTCCACTGATCAACAGTGATGGAACTACATTCCTCCCATTGACCAACAATTAGCATCAACAGTCAACACTGACCACTGATAGTGGGGTTACATTCCCTCCACTTATTACCAATAACGAGTCAATCGATTCTGACCACCAAGGATGAAGCACCATTTCCTTCACTTACCACTGATGGTGGTGTTACATTCCTTCCACTGATCAACAGTGATAGGGCTACATTCCTCCCATTGACCACTAGTAGTGGGCAGGGGCGGACTGACCATTCGAGCACTTGGGCCCTGCCTGAGGGCCCGGGATCAGTGGGGGGCCCCTGGAAATGCCCATGGTACCTTTTATAGGCTTTTTTTGGGTGTGCTTTGAGTGTGGGCAAGGACACAGGGGCCCCATGAAATGCCCCTGGTACCTTTTATAGGCTTTTTTTGGGTGTGCTTCGAGTGTGGGCAAGGACACAGGGGCCCCATGAAATGCCCCTGGTACCTTTTATAGGCTTTTTTGTGGGTGTGCTTCGAGTGTTGGCAAGGACACAGGGGCCCCATGAAATGCCCCTGGTGCCTTTTATAGGCTTTTTTGTGGGTGTGCTTCGAGTGTTGGCAAGGACACAGGGGCCCCATGAAATGCCCCTGGTACCTTTTATAGGCTTTTTTGTGGGTGTGCTTCGAGTGTTGGCAAGGACACAGGGGCCCCATGAAATGCCCCTGGTACCTTTTATAGGCTTTTTTTGGGTGTGCTTTGAGTGTAAGCAATGACACAGGGGCCCAATGAAATGCCCCTGGTACCTTTTATAGGCTTTTTTGGGTGTGCTTTGAGTGTGGGCAAGGACACAGGGGCCCAATGAAATGCCCCTGGTACCTTTTATAGGCTTTTTTTGGGTGTGCTTCGAGTGTGGGCAAGGACACAGGGGCCACATGAAATGCCACTGGTACCTTTTATAGGCTTTTTTTGGGTGTGCTTCGAGTGTGGGCAATGACACAGGGGCCCCATGAAATGCCCCTGGTACCTTTCATAGGCTTTTTTGGGTGTGCTTTGAGTGTGGGCAAGGACACAGGGGCCCCATGAAATGCCCCTGGTACCTTTTATAGGCTTTTTTAGGTGTGCTTTGAGTGTGGGCAAGAACACAGGAGCCCCATGATCCTCTATTGCCCAGGGGCCCCATGAGTTGTCAGTCCAACCCTGGTAGTGGGGCTTCATTCCTCCCACTGACCAACAATCAGCACCAATAGTTAACACTGATGAGGGGGCATATTTTACTCCCACTGACCAATGACAACGAGGCATTTAGTATCCTCACTGACAACAGCCCTGCCCCCAAACAGTCAAATGGTCAGGGAACTGGCCCTGTGCTTCAAAAGTTTGGGGACCCCTGTTGTATGTATTTTATGACACATACTATATTTAGAATATACCATAAAGGCAAGATGGCAATATTGCTAGAAGTACATTTTGAGCCTCCCATTTGTCACTGAAAAAAGAATAATGCCAAAGAGGGTTGGAGGACTGAAGAAAATGTTAGCATGACCATCAACTACAATAATAGGTCCTGGGGACAACTTGTGGCATATTGTTAGGCTGTAGATGACAATGAGGCATTTATTATTCACACTCACCCCAGGCCTGCCCCCAAGCAGTCAGATGGTCAGTGAACTGGCTCCTTGCTTAAAATTCAGGGTTGTGGGCTCTTGAGATTGTGAAGCTATGTACAGCACCCTGCCAGCTACTCCCACTAGCCATGATCTGTCTGTGTTGCATAGAGGGACCCATTTGTGACATCACTGGGTCTAAAATAGGAAATGTAATGAGCACACAAAGGTAACATGGCTGATGTTCCGCTTTAAATTGAGTCTAAAGGTTCAATTTAAAAAAAATAAACATGTTATACAAACCTGCAATGGTTTTGCACAGAGCAGCCCAGATCCTCCTCTTCTGGGTTCCTTCTCCTGTATTCTTGGCTCCTCCTCTCTTTCAAGTGCCCCCATAGCAAACCGCTTGCTATGGGGGCCCACCTTATAGCCCTGCCCCCACTCCTTCCTCATAGGATTTGAATAACAGCAGCAGAAGCCAATGGCTCCTTCTGCTGCCTCCATGTCCAGCTCAGGTAATTATTTAGGTGGAGATGGGGGGCGAGGGGGGGGGGGGGCTGACCAAGGAAGATTTTTGACCCTAATGCAAAGAGAGCTTTAAAGTGGTTGTACAGGGTACATTTTTTCTACTTTCATGCAATCTATGCATGAAGGCACAAAAAACCTTCTGTGTGCAGTATCACCCCCCCCAGCCCCCCTAATACTCACCTAAGCCACCTCTTGATCCAGCGATGTGCACTGGAGTCTTGGCTATCCCAAGACTCCCTTTCCTCATTAGCTGAGACAGCAGCGGGAGCCACTGGATCTCGCTGCTGTCAATCACAGCCAGTGAGCCAACGAGAAGAGAAAGTGTGTGGGATCGAGCTGTGGCTGGGAAGTGCGCATGCTCAGGTACCCCCATAGCTAGCTGCTTGGACAGGAGGGAAGCGTCAGTGGGGGGCCCGAGAAGAGGAGGACCTGGGCTGCTCTGTGCAAAATCACAAAAGTGACATGTTTGTTATTTAAAAAAAAAAGCCTTTAGAATCACATTAAGGTAAAACACCTTCACAACCACTTCAAGGATGCTTTATGTGGGCAGTTAGTACCTGAGTATCTCTGAGAACCAGGGGCGGACTGACAACTCATGGGGCCCCCGGGCAATAGGGGATCATGGGGCCCTTGTGTCCTTGCTTAAACTTAAAAGCCCATGAAAAATGTACCAGGGGCATCTCATGGTGCCCCCTACTGACCCTGGGCTCTCGGGCAGTGCCCGAGTTTCCAAATGGTCAGTCCGCCTCTGCTGAGAACCTATGCAGTAGATTAAAGTGACTTGGCAGAGTGGCTGTCCCCCACAAAAATGGCATCTAAGCAGCTCTGAGAGACAAATTTAGTTTCAACTTTGCCAAAGTTTAGTTGAAACCTGTAAATTCACAGCATAATTAAAGTAGTCGAAAATACTCCACTGATCCCAAGCTGACCATGGCCAAAGGCATGAGGCTAAAACATAGCTGGATGAACAGCCCAAAGTCATCCCCAGGAGTTGCTGGAGCCAAGTGATAAAGCCAGAGCAAAGGGGAAAAAGGTAGTCAGAGGTCACACACAACAAGTGAAGTTCAAGCAAGGTGATGATAGACAACATCAGCAATGAAGGTCAATTCCAGACAGGGGTGGACTGACAACTCATGGGGCCCCTGGGCAATAGGGGATCATGGGGCCCCTGTTTCCTTGCCCAAACTCAAAAAAGGCTAAGAAAAAGGTACCAGGGGCATCTCATGGGGCCCCCTACTGACACCGGGCCCTCGGTGCCCGAGTTTCCAAATGGTCAGTCCGCTCCTGATTCCAGAATAGTAATAGAGGTCCTCTCTGCAAATCCAACATTTAATACTTACCAGTCTAATTGCTGCCATTCTCCAGCATTTGACACACCTGGGGATGCTCAATGCTGAAGTCCTCCACTGCGCTCTGTGGTTTTATCTGTTGGCAGGACTTGGTGGTGATGTAGGAGCCAGTGAGAGGAACCATACAGAAGATCACCAGGCACCCCTCATCCATGGACACTGAAGATCTTAGAGCATCCTTTCTCAACCAGGGTTCCATGGAACTTTAGGGTTCCTCCCAGGGGCGGACTGACAACTCATGGGGGCAATAGGGGATCATGAGGACCCCGTGTCCTCGCCCACACTCAAAAAAGCCTATAAAAAGGTACCAGGGGCATCTCATGGGGCCCTCTACTGACCCCAGGCCCTTGGGCAGTGCCCAAGTGCTCAAATGGTCAGTCCTACCCTGGTTCCTCCAGAGGTCGCTAGGGGATCCTTGAGGAAGAAGCCATTTCTGCCTCTCAGATGAGTTCCCATAGACACTAATGATCTTTTTATCAGTCTGTAAGAGGGGGTTCTTCCCACTGACCACAAATGTAAAGTGTGTTCTTCCTCTTGACCAATTTACCAATGTACCATGAGCTGTAGATATAATAATTATAAGCGGGGGTTCCTTGAGCCTGGAAAATCATTTTAAGGCTTCCGCCATGTTAAAAAGGTTGAGAAAGGCTGTCTTAGAGCAGTGTGTATGCACCAAACTTTCTTGATTATTTGTTAAGCGCTTTACGTATATTTTTGGAGGGAATACAGCATAGTGACATCATGGGTGGGTAGCACTGGGTTGTTTTATTGACTGCTACATTGTATAAATATGTTTGATGGTTTTCTGTACCTTGTACACGATGTTGCCTTGAAGAAGGGTCCCTGCATGTACTCAAGATGTCATAAGTGGCATTTTTTTGTGGTTTTATATTTTCACATTAAAAAAGGTGAAACTGATTATTTTTGGACCTTAGCAACATTAAACCATTTCAAACTGGCATCAAATTGTTTCAAGTTGACTTTTCTGTCTTCTGCCAACCTAACATATCTGTAAGTAAGCCTAAAAACAGTTGCCATTATTTATGGTTGGAGCTAGTGTGACAGAACAATAGAACTGCACATTTTACAATTTGTGACCGACAATGAGCCCATTGTTCTCTTCAACCACCTCATACTCAACAAAAATCTGCTTCTTATACGAGACCATTGTCATATTCTTTTTCTCATGCTGCTGCTGTTGCTGATACTTGTGTAGAGTTAGCCAAAATGCTATCTAATAAAAATTAAGTGAGGGATGGATGCTAGAAAATGGAACCCAGCTCTGGTCAAAACATCCTTTGCTCCACAAAAACACCTGGCTATTATGTTATTTAAAAGAAAAAAAAAACGTAAAAAAGTACCTAAACCCACTATCACCTGATCTCTTGGGAGACTGATGGTCTGCAATGGCACTCCAGTCTCTTCTTTGTTCTGGCCAACCAGTCTTCTGGCCACCCCTTGGCTGACATCGTTCCTCCCTTTGAAGGCCTTGTGATGGACAATTGTGGGCAGTGTCCACCTCACCAGGAAGAGATGTTGGCACTGCAGTGCAGAGCCTCTCAAATTGATGACCAAAAGAAAGTTTTCTCTTTGGAGATTAGCTTTACTGCATAAGGAGGACACCAGGTCCAGTGCTTCACATCAGCAGGGTAACCCCAAAATTGTGACTCTTTTATCTTATCCTGCTTCCTAACCAGGGGCGGACTGACAACTCATGGGGTCCCTGGGCAATAGGGGATCATGGGGCCCCTGTGTCCTTGCCTAAACTCAAAAAAGCCTATCAAAAAGGTACCAGGGGCATCTCATGGGGCCCCCTACTGACCCCAGTCCCTCGGGCAGTGCCCCGAGTTTTCAAATGGTCAGTCCGCCCCTGTTCCTAACATTGCAAGTCAGCACTCTTGGCGATTGTGCATTTTGGAGCAATGGATGCCCAGGCATTTAAAAACATTCCACATGGAGTGTTTTCAGGTATAGGAACTTGGGTGAGGTAGCTCTCAAACACACAATTGGCTTTATTTTGGCTCTAGATTTAAAATATCAGATATCAGGAGAAGGAGAGCATCTAGCACAGGGTTTCTCAACTAGGGTTCCTCCAGGAGCTGCTAGGGGCTTCTTTGAGCAACAAGCAATTTTTGCCTCTCAGATAACTTTCCACTGATACCATTGATCTTTTTTGGGGTACTTCTTTCTAATGTCCACAAGTATAAGGATAAATCTTCCTACTGACCACCACACTAATCATGAGTTGTAGATATAGTATTTTCAGCAGGAGTTCCCCTAGACCTGAAATTTCTTACAAGGGATCCTCTGTGTTGAAATGGTTGAGAATGGTTGATATACCAAATAGCAGAGTCCTGATAAAATGTAATGTGTACAATATCTGTTAAAGGGCGAACATATCTCAAGAATTCTGAAGGTCCCATTCCTCAGGGCTTTAAATTGATCAATGAAATAAAAAACCCAGACCAAAGAAGTTGAACAAATTGTGTATGTGATTTGCGGGTGTGTAAAAGCGAGCTCCAGTCACCGGTTTAGCAGCTGAAGCAGGCTTTTGCAAATCCTGTTAGTAGCATCCACAAAATGTTCATCATCTTCAGTCTAGATTTAATCTAACAATTTAAAGCCCCAATGAAGTTATTCAGAACTGCCGAAATGCACTGACGCTTTTTAAGTCGATATGAACCATATATTTTATCTGGACATTACTACTAGTTTGATGCCATCTTTCTGTTATCTTCGAACACCAATGGAGTAACTAGAAAGAAGGCATACTTTTCACCCCGTCACAGGGGCGAGGAACCATACAGAAGATCACCAGGCACCCAACACCCATGGACACTGAAGATCTTAGAACATCCTTTCTCAACCAGGGTTCCATGGAACTTTAGGGTTCCTCCCAGGGGCGGACTGACAACTCATGGGGCCCCCGGGCAATAGGGGATCATGGGGCCCCTGTGTCCTTGCCCAAACTCAAAAAAGCCTATGAAAAAGGTACCAGGGGCATCTCACGGGGCCCCCTACTGACCCCGGACCCTCGGGCAGTGCCCGAGTTTCCAAATAGTCAGTCCGCCCCTGCCCCGTCATCCACTTGTCTTTCAAATTAATGCTCATTTGGCCAAGAAGCTGATGCAGTCACCACCAAAGAAGTTGGTAGAATCCACCTTCTTTCTCCAACTATTAGAGCACACTGTACCCCAATAAAAGTTAGTGAGCTATCCAGAGACTGTCCTAGAGATATAAACCCATGCTCAGGGGCGGACTGACCATTTGGAAACTCGGGCACTGCCCGAGGGCCCGGGGTCAGTAGGGGGCCCCATGAGATTCCCCTGGTACCTTTTTCATAGGCTTTTTTGAGTTTGGGCAAGGACACAGGGGCCCCATGATCCCCTATTGCCCGGTGGCCCCATGAATTGTCAGTCCGCCCCTGCTGACAACCTCTCTGGACCTTGCTGTTCATGTGGGTCCAAATCACAGACAAAAAAATTGAGCAACAGCTCCATGTAAACCATGGAGGGAAATTGCTGACCTCTGGTGAACATCCATGGTGTTCAGGAAATTCCATTTTTACTACAAATTACCACCCTACTGAGTTTTAGAAATTGCACATACATTTTATCCTCAGCACAAATGGCAACATTACTTATTGCTTCATCTTCCGTATCATTCGTAAAGTGATTGTAAAAACTTGACCCAGTTCTGGTCCATGAAGTGTGCAAGAGCTGAATTGAATGTATTTGGATATATTTAATTTACAGCAATTCTATGGGCCTCTCGCCTAATCAGGGCGAAATGCATCAGCTGGGAGGGGATTGTCATCATACAGACCTTGAAAAAAACCTGTTCTAAAGGAATTATATCATCAGCGTGCAGCCTTCCTTGTACAGCTTTTGCAGAGCATTAGAATGAGGATAGGCAGCTGCTTCATTCCGGGCTGAAGAGGAGGACAAGTGGAGTCTAGCGTGGTTCCTTTTACAGTAGATACTCTATGAGTCTAGTTTACAATTAAACAACAGCAGGGATAAACTGCCATTGCACACTTACATTCAGGGGCGGACTGACAACCCATGGGGCCCCCGGGCAATAGGGGATCATGGGGCCCCTGTGTCCTTGCCCAAACTCAAAAAAACCTATGAAAAAGGTACCAGGGGCATCTCATGGGGCCCCCTACTGACCCCGGGCCCTCGGGCAGTGCCCGAGTTTCCAAATGGTCAGTCCGCCCCTGCTTATATTTCAACATTCAGATGTACATGCACAGAGCAAACTCAATCCCTGAACCTTTCTAACTAATTGCGCATTGCTGTTCATTGCATACCGTGTAGTCTTAGCTTTCAATGCATGTTATTCAATAGCAACGCCCCCTGACGACATCATCTGTGACGAAACGTATTGGATGGGGCCTATGGCAGTGACGTCATCACGTTTTGTGTTTTGATTTGATACACGGGCAAAGATTGGCAGACATGGAAATGCCGCACTGATTGATTTTAATGCATTGTTCGGCCGGTGCTGGTAGCACCTTCATGCCATCTTTTATTCTTTGCCTATTAAGTCGATTATACAGTTTCACACTATGTAGTGGCCTTGTGCTTTTTAATTTTTGGGAGATATTGATAGGTGTTTCATATCTGGAAGGCGTGGTGGTACTTTGGCTGAGGGTGGACGAACGGACCCAAAAGTGGTCGTTGCCTGATAAGCAATGGTCTATGGGTTCATAAGCTGCTGACCTCTAGAGACTGTTTCACTGGCACTAAGTGCTCTTTAGAAGAATTTCCAGCTTTGCACTTTCTCTGAATAAAATTTCTGGAGTGGACTTATTTCTTTTGTCCCTTTTGGGGATCACAATATAATAATGTCATTGTATTTGACACACTGGTCTGTTATTTAATTGATGGATATATTTTGTATGTTGTCACTATGTTTTTGGGATATATCACTGTAGTAATTTTTCACAGGAGCGTGTAGCGCTGCATCATTATTTAAAACAAAATAGTGCCTTCTAAAAACAAATTCGAAAAAATAATGCAATGTCTTTCTGTCAAGGTGCTCATTTATCTAGGTCATGATATAACTAGTACTGGTAGTACCACTGTAGAAGTACTTGACTTGTTCTGTAATATTGAAAACAGTTGGCTATTTATCCAATTAGTTTCTCCAGTTCCATAAAATCAGACCGAACAAAAGAAGCTGCTTGGGTAAGCAAAATACCGTCTTTCTGTCAAGGTTCTCATTTATCCAGGTCACTATAAAACTAGTACTGGTAGTATCAATGTAGTAGTACCCAGCTTTTTCTGTAATACTGAAGACAGCTGGCTACTTATCCAAGAAGTTTATCCAGGTTTTGTAAAACCAAACCTAACCTAACCAAACCAAAGAAGCTGCTTGGATAAGCAACAGACCGTCCCGTCTTTCTGTTAAGGTTCTCATTTATCCAGGTCATATTATAACTAGTATTGGTAGTACCACTGTAAAAGTACTTGACTTGTTCTGTAGTATTGAAGACAGTTAGCTACTTATCCAATTAGTTTCTCCAGTTCCATAAAATCGGTCCAAACCAAAGAAGCAACTTGGATAAGCAAAAGACCATTTTTCTGCCAAGGTTCTCATTTATCCAGGTCATATTATAACTAGTACTGGTAGTACCACTGTGGAAGTACTTGACTTGTTCTGTAATATTGAAGACAGTTGGCTAGTTATCCAATTAGTTCCTCCAGTTCCATAAAATCGGTCCAAACCAAAGAAGCAACTTGGATAATCAAAAGACCATCTTTCTGTCAAGGTTCTCATTTATCCAGGTCATGATATAACTAGTACTGGTAGTACCACTGTGGAAGTACTTGACTTGTTCTGTAGTATTAAAGACAGTTGGCTACTTATCCAATTAGTTTCTCCAGTTCCATAAAATCAAACCAAAACAAAGAAGCACCTTGGATAAGCAACAGACCATCTTTCTGCCAAGGTTCTCATTTATCCAGGTCATATTATAACTAGTACTGGTAGTACCAATGTAGTAGTACCCAGCTTGCTCTGTAATACTGAAGACAGTTGGCTACTTATCCAAGAAGTTTATCCAGGTTTTGTAAAACCAAACCTAACCTAACCTAACCTAACCAAACCAAACTAAAGAAGCTGCTTGGATAAGCAACAGACCGTCTTTCTGCCAAGGTTCTCATTTATCCAGGTCATATTATAACTAGTATTGGTAGTACCACTGTAGAAGTACTTGACTTGTTCTGTAGTATTGAAGACAGTTAGCTACTTATCCAATTAGTTTCTCCAGTTCCATAAAATCGGTCCAAACCAAAGAAGCAACTTGGATAAGCAAAAGACCA
Source organism: Staurois parvus (assembly GCF_062004578.1). Classification (NCBI taxonomy): domain Eukaryota; kingdom Metazoa; phylum Chordata; class Amphibia; order Anura; family Ranidae; genus Staurois; species Staurois parvus. Next base: position 86,152 of record NW_028319544.1, read on the forward strand.
TTTTTCTGCCAGGTTCTCATTTATCCAGGTCATATTATAACTAGTACTGGTAGTACCACTGTAGAAGTACTTGACTTGTTCTGTAGTATTGAAGACAGTTGGCTATTTATCCAATTAGTTTCTCCAGTTCCATAAAACCAGTCCAAACCAAAGAGCAACTTGGATAAGCAAAATACCATCTTTCTGCCAAGGTTCTCATTTATCCAGGTCATATTATAACTAGTACTGGTAGTACCAATGTAGTAGTACCCAGCTTGCTCTGTAATACTGAAGACAGTTGGCTACTTATCCAAGAAGGTTATCCAGGTTTTGTGAAAACAAACCTAACCTAACCTAACCAAACCAAAGAAGCTGCTTGGATAAGCAACAGACCGTCTTTCTGCCAAGGTTCTCATTTATCCAGGTCACGATAAGACTAGTACTGGTAGTACCACTGTGGAAGTACTTGACTTGTTTTGTAATATTGAAGACAGTTGGCTAGTTATCCAATTAGTTCCTCCAGTTCCATAAAATCGGTCCAAACCAAAGAAGCAACTTGGATAAGCAAAAGACCATCTTTCTGCCAAGGTTCTCATTTATCCTGGTCATGATATAACTAGTACTGGTAGTACCACTGTAGAAGTACTTGACTTGTTCTTTAGTATTGAAGACAGTTAGCTACTTATCCAATTAGTTTCATCAGTTCCATAAAATGAAACCAAACCAAAGAAGCACCTTGGATAAGCAACAGACCGTCTTTCTGTTAAGGTTCTCATTTATCCAGGTCATATTATAACTAGTACTGGTAGTACCACTGTAGAAGTACTTGACTTGTTCTGTCATATCAAAGACAGTTGGCTACTTATCCAATTAGTTCCACCAGTTCCATAAAATCGGTCCAAACCAAAGAAGCAACTTGGATAAGCAAAAGACCGTCTTTCTGTTAAGGTTCTCATTTATCCGGGTCATATTATAACTAGTACTGGTAGTACCACTGTAGAAGTACTTGACTTGTTCTGCAGTATTGAAGACAGTTAGCTACTTATCCAATTCATTTCTCCAGTTCCGTAAAACCAGACCAAACCAAAAAAGCTGCTTGGATAAGCAAAAGACCATCTTTCTGCCAAGGTTCTCATTTATCCAGGTCATGATAAAACTAGTACTAGTAGTACCACTGTAGAAGTACTTGACTTGTTCTGTAGTATTGAAGACAGTTGGCTACTTATCCAATTAGTTCCACCAGTTCCATAAAATCGGTCCAAACCAAAGAAGCAACTTGGATAAGCAACAGACCGTCTTTCTGCCAAGGTTCTCATTTATCCAGGTCATATTATAGCTAGTACTGGTAGTACCAGTTTAGTAATACTCAG